>NW_026734434.1:0-300000 GCF_949786415.1 Peromyscus eremicus | reverse complement strand
AACCTGACAAGAACAGTAGATCCTCTTCAGTCCAATACACTGTACTTGCTGCGAACAGAAGCCAGTGCTATTTGTCCTGTGTATGGCAATGGCAGTGCTATAATGACTATTCTTACTATAAAACAACTCTTGCTCGTAGGACCACAAACTGCATGTGATTCAACTCCATTTAGGACTGGGAAACAAATGCTAGCTCGCCTTACAAGAAACACACTCTGCTTTTCAGAAATGAGCACTCTTCTACTCTACTGTGTTTCCTATGGGGTCCGAACAGTGAGCTTGCTCAGAACAAAAGAACTGTGCTTCCTACACACACGGCCATATCTAGTTCAATTCTGCTTAGGAAACTGACAAGAACAGTAGCTCCTCTTCAGTCCAATACACTGTACTTGCATGGAACAGACGCCAGTGCTATTTGTCCTGTGTATGGCAATGCCAGCGCAATAGTGACTATTCTTACCATAAAACAACTCTTGCTCGTAGGACCAGAAACTGCATGTGATTCCACTCCATTTAGGACTGGGAAACAAACCCTAGCTCGCCTTACAAGAAACACACTCTGCTTTTGAGAAAAGAGCACTCTTCTACTCTACTGTGTTTCTATGGGGTCCAAACAGTGAGCTTGCTCAGAACAAAAGAACTGTGCTTCCTACACACATGGACCATATCTAGTTCAACTCTGCTTAGGAAACTGACAAGAACAGTAGCTCCTATTCAGTCCAATACAATGTACTTGCTGGGAACAGACGCGATTGCTATTTTCACTGTTTATGGCATTTTGAGCGCAATACTGACTCTTCTTACCAGAAAACAACTCTTCCTCGTAGGACAAAAAACTGTCTGTGACTCAACTCCATTTAGGACTGGAAAACAAACGCGAGCTCGCTTACAAGAAACACACTCTGCTTTAGAGAAAAGAGCACTCTTCTACTCTACTGTGTTTCCTATAGGGCCAGAACAGTGAGCTTGCTCAGAACATAATAACTGTGCTTCCTACAAACACGGGCCATATCTAGTTCAACTCTGCTTAGGAAACTGACAAGAACAGTAACTCCTCTTCAGTCCAATACACTGTACTTGCTGGGAACAGACACGAGTGCTATTTGCACTGTGTATGGCAATGAGCGCAATAGTGACTTTCCTTACCAAAAACAACTCTTGCTCGTAGGACCACAAACTACATGTGATTCAACGCCATTTAGGACTGGGAAACAAATGCTAGCTCGCCTTACATGAAACACACTCTGCTTTTGAGAAAAGAGCACTCTTCTACTCTACTGTGTTTCCTATGGGGTCCAAACAGTGAGCTTGCTCAGAACAAAGAACTGTGATTCCTACACACATGGACCATATCTAGTTCAACTCTGCTTAAGAAACTGACAAGAACAGTAGCTCCTCTTCAGTCCAATACACTGTACTTGCTTGGAACATTCGCGAGTGTTATTTGCACTGTGTATGGCAATGAGAGCACAATAGTGACTTTCCTTACCAGAAAACAACTCTTGCTCGTAGGACCACAAACTGCATGTGATTCAACGCCATTTAGGACTGGTAAACAAATGCTAGCTTGCCTTACAAGAAACACTCTCTGTTTTTTAGAAAAGAGCTCCCTTCTACTCTATGGTGTTTCCTATGGGGTCCAAAAAGTGAGCTTGCTCAGAACAAAAGAACTCTGCTTCCTGCAGACATGGACCATATCAAGTTCAACTCTACTTAGGAAACTGACAAGAACAGAAGCTCCTATTCAGTTCAATACACTGTACATGCTGGGAACAGACGCGAGTGCTATTTGCACTGGGCATGGCATTTGGAGCACAATAGTGACTCTTATTACCAGAAAAAAACTCTTGCTTGTAGGACCAAAAACTGCATGTGATTCCACTCCATTAAGACTGGGACACAAACGCTAGCTCGCCTTACAAGAATCACACTCTGCTTTAGAGAAAAGAGCACTCATTTACTCTACTGTGTTTCCTATAGGGCCAGAAGAGTGAGCTTGCTCAGAACATAAGAACTGTGCTTCCTACACACACGGGCCATATCTAGTTCAACTCTGCTTAGGAAACTGACAAGAACAGTAGCTCCTCTTCAGTCCGATACACTGTACTTGCTGGGAACAGATGCCAGTGCTATATGCACTGTGTATGGCAATGAAAGTGCAATCGTGACTTTCCTTACCTGAAAACAACTCTTGCTCGTAGGACCAGAAACTGCATGTGATTCAACTCCATTTAGGACTGGGAAACAAACGCTAGCTCGCCTTACAAGAAACACACTCTGCTTTTGAGAAAAGAGCACTCTTCTACTCTACTGTGTTTCCTATGGGGTCCGAAGAGTGAGCTTGCTCAGAACATAAGAACTGTGCTTCCTACACACACGGCCATATCTAGTTCAATTCTGCTTAGGAACCTGACAAGAACAGTAGATCCTCTTCAGTCCAATACACTGTACTTGCTGCGAACAGACGCCAGTGCTATTTGTCCTGTGTATGGCAATGGCAGCGCAATAGTGACAATTATTACCATAAAACAACTCTTGCACGTAGGACCAGAAACTGCATGTGATTCCACTCCATTTAGGACTGGGACACAAACGCTAGCTCGAATTACAAGAAACACACTCTGCTTTTGAGAAAAGAGCACTCTTCTACTCTACTGTGTTTGTTATGGGGTCCAAACAGTGAGCTTGCTCAGAACAAAAGACTGTGCTTCCTACACACAAGGACCATATGTAGTTCAACTCTGCTTAGGAAACTGACAAGAACAGTAGCTCCTATTCAGTCCAATACACTGTACTTGCTGGGAACAGACGCGAGTGCTATTTGCCCTGTGTATGGCAATGGGAGCACAATAGTGACTTTCCTTACCAGAAAACAACTCTTGTTCGTAGGAAAAGAAACTGCATGTGATTCAACTCCATTTAGGACTGGGAAACAAACGCTAGCTCGCCTTACAAGAAACACACTCTGCTTTTGAGAAAAGAGCACTCTTCTACTCTACTGTGTTTCCTATGGGGTCCGAACAGTGAGCTTGCTCAGAACAAAAGAACTGTGCTTCCTACACACACGGCCATATCTAGTTCAATTCTGCTTAGGAACCTGACCAGAACAGTAGATTCTCTTCAGTTCAATACACTGTACTTGCTCGGAACAGACGCCAGTGCTATTTGTCCTGTGTATGGCAATGGGAGCGCAATAGTGACTATTCTTACCATAAAACAACTCTTGCTCGTAGGACCACAAACTGCATGTGATTCAACTCCATTTCGGACTGGGAAACAAATGCTAGCTCGCCTTACAAGAAACACACTCTGCTTTTGAGAAAAGAGCTCTTTTCTACTCTACTGTGTTTCCAAAGGGGTCCAAACAGTGAGCTTGCTCAGAACAAAAGAACTGTGCTTCCTACACAAGGGCCATATCTAGTTCAATTGTGCTTAGGAACCTGACAAGAAGTAGATCCTCTTCAGTCCAATACACTGTACTTGCTGGGAACAGACGCAAGTGCTATTTGTCCTGTGTATGGCAATGGCAGCGCAATAGTGACTCTTCTTACCATAAAACAACTCTTGCACGTAGGACCAGAAACTTCATGTGATTCCACTCCTTTTAGGACTGGGACACAAACGCTAGCTCATTTTACAAGAAACACACTCTGCTTTAGAGAAAAGAGCACTCTTCTACTCTACTGTGTTTCCTATGGGGTCAAAACAGTGAGCTTGCTCAGAACAAAAGAACTGTGCTTCCTACACACACGGATCATATCTAGTTCAATTCAGCTTAGGAAACTGACAAGAACAGTAGCACCTATTCAGTCCAATACACTGTACTTGCTGGGAACAGACGGCAGTGCTATTTGCACTGTGAATGGCAATGGGAGCGCAATGTGACTTTCCTTACCAGAAAACAACTCTTGTTCGTAGGAAAAGAAACTGTATGTGATTCAACTCCATGTAGGACTAGGAAACAAACGCTAGCTCGCCTTACAAGAAACACACTCTGCTTTTGAGAAAAGAGCACTCTTCTACTCTACTGTGTTTCCTATGGGGTCCGAACAGTGATCTTGCTCAGAACAAAAGAACTGTGCTTCCTACACACAAGGACCATATGTAGTTCAACTCTGCTTAGGAAACTGACAAGAACAGTAGCTCCTATTCAGTCCAATACACTGTACTTGCTGGGAAAATACGCGAGTGCTATTTGCCCTGTGTATGGCAATGGGAGCACAATAGTGACTTTCCTTACCAGAAAACAACTCTTGTTCGTAGGACCAGAAACTGCATGTGATTCAACTCCATTCATGACTAGGAAACAAATGCTAGCTCGCCTTACAAGAAACACACTCTGCTTTTGAGAAAAGAGCACTCTTCTACTCTGCTGTGTTTCCTATGGTGTCCGAACAGTGAGCTTGCTCAGAACAAAAGAACTGTGCTTCCTACACATACGGCCATATCTAGTTCAATTCTGCTTAGGAAACTGACAAGAACAGTAGATCCTCTTCAGTCCAATACACTGTACTTGCTGGGAACAGACGCCAGTGCTATTTGTCCTGTGTATGGCAATGCCAGCGCAATAGTGACTATTCTTACCATAAAACAACTCTTGCTCGTAGGACCAGAAACTGCATGTGATTCCACTCCATTTAGGACTGGGAAACAAACGCTAGCTCGCCTTACAAGAAACACACTCTGCTTTTGAGAAAAGAGCACTCTTCTACTCTACTGTGTTTCCTATGGGGTCCAAACAGTGAGCTTGCTCAGAAGAAAGAACTGTGCTTCCTACACACACGGACCATATGTAGTTCAACTTTGCTTAGGAAACTGACAAGAACAGCAGCTCCTCTTCAGTCCAATAAACTGTAGTTGCTGGGAACAGACACGAGTGCTATTTGCACTGTGTATGGCAATGAGCGCAATAGTGACTTTCCTTACCAAAAACAACTCTTGCTCGTAGGACCACAAACTGCATGTGATTCAACGCCATTTAGGACTGGGAAACAAATGATAGCTCGCCTTACATGAAACACACTCTGCTTTTGAGAAAAGAGCACTCTTCTACTCTACTGTGTTTCCTATGGGGTCCGAACAGTGAGCTTGCTCAGAACAAAAGAACTGTGCTTCCTACACACACGGCCATATCTAGTTCAATTCTGCTTAGGAACCTGACAAGAACAGTAGATCCTCTTCAGTCCAATACACTGTACTTGCTGCGAACAGAAGCCAGTGCTATTTGTCCTGTGTATGGCAATGGCAGCGCAATAATGACTATTCTTACCATAAAACAACTCTTGCTCGTAGGACCACAAACTGCATGTGATTCAACTCCATTTAGGACTGGGAAACAAATGATAGCTCGCCTTACAGGAAACACACTCTGCTTTTCAGAAATGAGCACTCTTCTACTCTACTGTGTTTCCTATGGGATCCGAACAGTGAGCTTGCTCAGAACAAAAGAACTGTGCTTCCTACACACACGGCCATAACTAGTTCAATTCTGCTTAGGAAACTGACAAGAACAGTAGATCCTCTTCAGTCCAATACACTGTACTTGCTGGGAACAGACGCCAGTGCTATTTGTCCTGTGTATGGCAATGCCAGCGAAATAGTGACTATTCTTACCATAAAACAACTCTTGCTCGTAGGACCAGAAACTGCATGTGATTCTACTCCATTTAGGACTGGGAAACAAACGCTAGCTCGCCTTACAAGAAACACACTCTGCTTTTGAGAAAAGAGCACTCTTCTACACTACTGTGTTTGCTATGGGGTCCAAACAGTGAGCTTGCTCAGAACAAAAG
The DNA here is from genome assembly GCF_949786415.1 of Peromyscus eremicus. NCBI lineage: Eukaryota > Metazoa > Chordata > Mammalia > Rodentia > Cricetidae > Peromyscus > Peromyscus eremicus. The sequence goes on along the minus strand of NW_026734434.1, from coordinate 294,208 downwards.
AACTGTGCTTCCTACACACATGGACCATATCTAGTTCAACTCTGCTTAGGAAACTGACAAGAACAGTAGCTCCTATTCAGTCCAATACAATGTACTTGCTGGGAACAGACGCGAGTGCTATTTTCACTGTTTATGGCATTTGGAGCGCAATAGTGACTCTTCTTACCAGAAAACAACTCTTGCTCGTAGGACCAAAAACTGTCTGTGACTCAACTCCATTTAGGACTGGGAAACAAACGCGAGCTAGCCTTCCAAGAAACACACTCTCCTTTAGAGAAAAGAGCACTCTTCTACTCTACTGTGTTTCCTATAGGGCCAGAACAGTGAGCTTGCTCAGAACATAATAACTGTGCTTTCTACAAACACGGGCCATATCTAGTTCAACTCTGCTTAGGAAACTGACAAGAACAGTAGCTCCTCTTCAGTCCGATACACTGTACTTTCTGAGAACAGATGCGAGTGCTATTTGCACTGTGTATGGAAATTGGAGCACAATAGTGACTTGTCTTACTAGAAAACAACTCTTGCTCATAGGACCACAAACTGCATGTGATTCAACGCCATTTAGGACTGGGAAACAAATGCTAGCTCGCCTTACATGAAACACACTCTGCTTTAGAGAAAAGAGCACTCTTCTACTCTACTGTGTTTCCTATGGGGTCCAAACAGTGAGCTTGCTCAGAACAAAGAACTGTGCTTCCTACACACACGGACCATATGTAGTTCAACTTTGCTTAGGAAACTGACAAGAACATTAGCTCCTCTTCAGTCCAATACACTGTACTTGCTGGGAACAGACACGAGTGCTATTTGCACTGTGTATGGCATTTGGAGCGCAATAGTGACTTTCCTTACCAAAAACAACTCTTGCTCGTAGGACCACAAACTGCATGTGATTCAACGTCATTTAGGACTGGGAAACAAACGCTAGCTCCCCTTACATGAAACACACTCTGCTTTTGAGAAAAGAGCACTCTTCTACTCTACTGTGTTTCCTATGGGGTCCAAACAGTGAGCTTGCTCAGAACAAAGAACTGTGCTTCCTACACACACGGGCCATATCTAGTTCAACTCTGCTTAGGAAACTGACAAGAACAGTAGCTCCTCTTCAGTCCGATACACTGTACTTGCTGGGAACAGATGCCAGTGCTATATGCACTGTGTATGGCAATGAAAGTGCAATCGTGACTTTCCTTACCTGAAAACAACTCTTGCTCGTAGGACCAGAAACTGCATGTGATTCAACTCCATTTAGGACTGGGAAACAAACGCTAGCTCGCCTTACAAGAAACACACTCTGCTTTTGAGAAAAGAGCACTCTTCTACTCTACTGTGTTTCCTATGGGGTCCGAAGAGTGAGCTTGCTCAGAACATAAGAACTGTGCTTCCTACACACACGGCCATATCTAGTTCAATTCTGCTTAGGAACCTGACAAGAACAGTAGATCCTCTTCAGTCCAATACACTGTACTTGCTGCGAACAGACGCCAGTGCTATTTGTCCTGTGTATGGCAATGGCAGCGCAATAGTGACAATTATTACCATAAAACAACTCTTGCACGTAGGACCAGAAACTGCATGTGATTCCACTCCATTTAGGACTGGGACACAAACGCTAGCTCGACTTACAAGAAACACACTCTGCTTTTGAGAAAAGAGCACTCTTCTACTCTACTGTGTTTCCTATGGGGTCCAAACAGTGAGCTTGCTCAGAACAATAGACTGTGCTTCCTACACACAAGGACCATATCTAGTTCAACTCTGCTTAGGAAACTGACAAGAACAGTAGCTCCTATTCAGTCCAATACACTGTACTTGCTGGGAACAGACGCGAGTGCTATTTGCCCAGTGTATGGCAATGGGAGCACAATAGTGAGTTTCCTTACCAGAAAACAACTCTTGTTCGTAGGAAAAAAAACTGCATGTGATTCAACTCCATTTAGGACTGGGAAACAAACGCTAGCTCGCCTTACAAGAAACATACTCTGCTTTTGAGAAAAGAGCACTCTTCTACTCTACTGTGTTTCCTATGGGGTCCGAACAGTGAGCTTGCTCAGAACAAAAGAACTGTGCTTCCTACACACACGGCCATATCTAGTTCAATTCTGCTTAGGAACCTGACAAGAACAGTAGATTCTCTTCAGTTCAATACACTGTACTTGCTCGGAACAGACGCCAGTGCTATTTGTCCTGTGTATGGCAATGGGAGCGCAATAGTGACTATTCTTACCATAAAACAACTCTTGCTCGTAGGACCACAAACTGCATGTGATTCAACTCCATTTAGGACTGGGAAACAAATGCTAGCTCGCCTTACAAGAAACACACTCTGCTTTTGAGAAAAGAGCTCTCTTATACTCTACTGTGTTTCCAAAGGGGTCCAAACAGTGAGCTTGCTCAGAACAAAAGAACTGTGCTTCCTACACATACGGCCATATCTAGTTCAATTCTGCTTAGGAAACTGACAAGAACAGTAGCTCCTCTTCAGTCCAATACACTGTACTTGCAGGGAACAGACGCCAGTGCTATTTGTCCTGTGTATGGCAATGCCAGCGCAATAGTGACTATTCTTACCATAAAACAACTCTTGCTCGTAGGACCAGAAACTGCATGTGATTCCACTCCATTTAGGACTGGGAAACAAACCCTAGCTCGCCTTACAAGAAACACACTCTGCTTTTGAGAAAAGAGCACTCTTCTACTCTACTGTGTTTCTATGGGGTCCAAACAGTGAGCTTGCTCAGAACAAAAGAACTGTGCTTCCTACACACATGGACCATATCTAGTTCAACTCTGCTTAGGAAACTGACAAGAACAGTAGCTCCTATTCAGTCCAATACAATGTACTTGCTGGGAACAGACGCGATTGCTATTTTCACTGTTTATGGCATTTTGAGCGCAATACTGACTCTTCTTACCAGAAAACAACTCTTCCTCGTAGGACAAAAAACTGTCTGTGACTCAACTCCATTTAGGACTGGAAAACAAACGCGAGCTCGCTTACAAGAAACACACTCTGCTTTAGAGAAAAGAGCACTCTTCTACTCTACTGTGTTTCCTATAGGGCCAGAACAGTGAGCTTGCTCAGAACATAATAACTGTGCTTCCTACAAACACGGGCCATATCTAGTTCAACTCTGCTTAGGAAACTGACAAGAACAGTAACTCCTCTTCAGTCCAATACACTGTACTTGCTGGGAACAGACACGAGTGCTATTTGCACTGTGTATGGCAATGAGCGCAATAGTGACTTTCCTTACCAAAAACAACTCTTGCTCGTAGGACCAGAAACTGCATGTGATTCTACTCCATTTAGGACTGGGAAACAAACGCTAGCTCGCCTTACAAGAAACACACTCTGCTTTTGAGAAAAGAGCACCCTTCTATACTACTGTGTTTGCTATGGGGTCCAAACTGTGAGCTTGCTCAGAACAAAAGAACTGTGCTTCCTACACACATGGACCATATCTAGTTCAACTCTGCTTAGGAAGCTGACAAGAACAGTAGCTCCTATTCAGTCCAATACAATGTACTTGCTGGGAACAGACGCGAGTGCTATTTTCACTGTTTATGGCATTTGGAGCGCAATAGTGACTCTTCTTACCAGAAAACAACTCTTGCTCGTAGGACCAAAAACTGTCTGTGACTCAACTCCATTTAGGACTGGGAAACAAACACGAGCTCGCCTTACAAGAAACACACTCTGCTTTAGAGGTAAGAGCACTCTTCTACTCTACTGTATTTCCTATAGGGCCAGAACAGTGAGCTTGCTCAGAACATAAAAACTGTGCTTTCTACAAACACGGGCCATATCTAGTTCAACTCTGCTTAGGAAACTGACAAGAACAGTAGCTCCTCTTCAGTCCGATACACTGTACTTGCTGAGAACAGATGCGAGTGCTATTTGCACTGTGTATGGAAATTGGAGCACAATAGTGACTTGTCTTACTAGAAAACAACTCTTGCTCATAGGACCACAAACTGCATGTGATTCAACGCCATTTAGGACTGGGAAACAAATGCTAGCTCGCCTTACATGAAACACACTCTGCTTTAGAGAAAAGAGCACTCTTCTACTCTACTGTGTTTCCTATGGGGTCCAAACAGTGAGCTTGCTCAGAACAAAGAACTGTGCTTCCTACACACACGGACCATATGTAGTTCAACTTTGCTTAGGAAACTGACAAGAACATTAGCTCCTCTTCAGTCCAATACACTGTACTTGCTGGGAACAGACACGAGTGCTATTTGCACTGTGTATGGCATTTGGAGCGCAATAGTGACTTTCCTTACCAAAAACAACTCTTGCTCGTAGGACCACAAACTGCATGTGATTCAACGTCATTTAGGACTGGGAAACAAACGCTAGCTCGCCTTACATGAAACACACTCTGCTTTTGAGAAAAGCGCACTCTTCTACTCTACTGTGTTTCCTATGGGGTCCAAACAGTGAGCTTGCTCAGAACAAAGAACTGTGCTTCCTACACACATGGACCATATCTAGTTCAACTCTGCTAAGAAACTGACAAGAACAGTAGCTCCTCTTCAGTCCAATACACTGTACTTGCTTGGAACATTTGCGAGTGTTATTTGCACTGTGTATGGCAATGAGAGCGCAATAGTGACTTTCCTTACCAGAAAACAACTCTTGCTCATAGGACCACAAACTGCATGTGATTCAACGCCATTTAGGACTGGTAAACAAATGCTAGCTTGCCTTACAAGAAACACTCTCTGCTTTTTAGAAAAGAGCTCTCTTCTACTCTACGGTGTTTCCTATGGGGTCCAAACAGTGAGCTTGCTCAGAACAAAAGAACTCTGCTTCCTACACACATGGACCATATCTAGTTCAACTCTGCTTAGGAAACTGACAAGAACAGTAGCTCCTATTCAGTCCAATAAACTGTACATGCTGGGAACAGACGCGAGTGCTATTTGCACTGTGTATGGCATTTGGAGCACAATAGTGACTCTTCTTACCAGAAAGAACTCTTGCTTGTAGGACCAAAAACTGCATGTGATTCAACTCCATTTAGGACTAGGAAACAAACGCTAGCTCGCCTTACAAGAAACACACTCTGCTTTAGAGAAAAGAGCACTCATCTACTCTACTGTGTTTCCTATAGGGCCAGAACAGTTGCTTGCTCAGAACATAAGAACTGTGCTTCCTACACACACGGGCCATATCTAGTTCAACTCTGCTTAGGAAACTGACAAGAACAGTAGCTCCTCTTCAGTCCGATACACTGTACTTGCTGGGAACAGATGCCAGTGCTATATGCACTGTGTATGGCAATGAAAGTGCAATCGTGACTTTCCTTACCTGAAAACAACTCTTGCTCGTAGGACCAGAAACTGCATGTGATTCAACTCCATTTAGGACTGGGAAACAAACGCTAGCTCGCCTTACAAGAAACACACTCTGCTTTTGAGAAAAGAGCACTCTTCTACTCTACTGTGTTTCCTATGGTGTCCGAAGAGTGAGCTTGCTCAGAACATTAGAACTGTGCTTCCTACACACACGGCCATATCTAGTTCAATTCTGCTTAGGAACCTGACAAGAACAGTAGATCCTCTTCAGTTCAATACACTGTACTTGCTGCGAACAGACGCCAGTGCTATTTGTCCTGTGTATGGCAATGGCAGTGCAATAGTGACAATTATTACCATAAAACAACTCTTGCACGTAGGACCAGAAACTGCATGTGATTCCACTCCATTTAGGACTGGGACACAAACGCTAGCTCGACTTACAAGAAACACACTCTGCTTTTGAGAAAAGAGCACTCTTCTACTCTACTGTGTTTCCTATGGGGTCCAAACAGTGAGCTTGCTCAGAACAAAAGACTGTGCTTCCTACACACAAGGACCATATGTAGTTCAACTCTGCTTAGGAAAGTGACAAGAACAGTAGCTCCTCTTCAGTCCGATACACTGTACATGCTGGGAACAGACGCGAGTGCTATTTGCACTGTGTATGGCAATGGGAGCGCAATAGTGACTTTCCTTACCAGAAAACAACTCTTGCTCGTAGGACCAGAAACTGCATGTGATTCAACTCCATTTAGGACTGGGAAACAAACGCTAGCTCGCCTTACAAGAAACACACTCTGCTTTTGAGAAAAGAGCACTCTTCTATACTACTGTGTTTGCTATGGGGTCCAAACAGTGAGCTTGCTCAGAACAAAAGAACTGTGCATCCTACACACACGGCCATACCTAGTTCAATTCTGCTTAGGAACCTGACAAGAACAGTAGATCCTCTTCAGTCCAATACACTGTACTTGCTGCGAACAGAAGCCAGTGCTATTTGTCCTGTGTATGGCAATGGCAGTGCTATAATGACTATTCTTACTATAAAACAACTCTTGCTCGTAGGACCACAAACTGCATGTGATTCAACTCCATTTAGGACTGGGAAACAAATGCTAGCTCGCCTTACAAGAAACACACTCTGCTTTTCAGAAATGAGCACTCTTCTACTCTACTGTGTTTCCTATGGGGTCCGAACAGTGAGCTTGCTCAGAACAAAAGAACTGTGCTTCCTACACACACGGCCATATCTAGTTCAATTCTGCTTAGGAAACTGACAAGAACAGTAGCTCCTCTTCAGTCCAATACACTGTACTTGCAGGGAACAGACGCCAGTGCTATTTGTCCTGTGTATGGCAATGCCAGCGCAATAGTGACTATTCTTACCATAAAACAACTCTTGCTCGTAGGACCAGAAACTGCATGTGATTCCACTCCATTTAGGACTGGGAAACAAACCCTAGCTCGCCTTACAAGAAACACACTCTGCTTTTGAGAAAAGAGCACTCTTCTACTCTACTGTGTTTCTATGGGGTCCAAACAGTGAGCTTGCTCAGAACAAAAGAACTGTGCTTCCTACACACATGGACCATATCTAGTTCAACTCTGCTTAGGAAACTGACAAGAACAGTAGCTCCTATTCAGTCCAATACAATGTACTTGCTGGGAACAGACGCGATTGCTATTTTCACTGTTTATGGCATTTTGAGCGCAATACTGACTCTTCTTACCAGAAAACAACTCTTCCTCGTAGGACAAAAAACTGTCTGTGACTCAACTCCATTTAGGACTGGAAAACAAACGCGAGCTCGCTTACAAGAAACACACTCTGCTTTAGAGAAAAGAGCACTCTTCTACTCTACTGTGTTTCCTATAGGGCCAGAACAGTGAGCTTGCTCAGAACATAATAACTGTGCTTCCTACAAACACGGGCCATATCTAGTTCAACTCTGCTTAGGAAACTGACAAGAACAGTAACTCCTCTTCAGTCCAATACACTGTACTTGCTGGGAACAGACACGAGTGCTATTTGCACTGTGTATGGCAATGAGCGCAATAGTGACTTTCCTTACCAAAAACAACTCTTGCTCGTAGGACCAGAAACTGCATGTGATTCTACTCCATTTAGGACTGGGAAACAAACGCTAGCTCGCCTTACAAGAAACACACTCTGCTTTTGAGAAAAGAGCACTCTTCTATACTACTGTGTTTGCTATGGGGTCCAAACAGTGAGCTTGCTCAGAACAAAAGAACTGTGCTTCCTACACACATGGACCATATCTAGTTCAACTCTGCTTAGGAAGCTGACAAGAACAGTAGCTCCTATTCAGTCCAATACAATGTACTTGCTGGGAACAGACGCGAGTGCTATTTTCACTATTTATGGCATTTGGAGCACAATAGTGACTCTTCTTACCAGAAAACAACTCTTGCTCGTAGGACCAAAAACTGTCTGTGACTCAACTCCATTTAGGACTGGGAAACAAACACGAGCTCGCCTTACAAGAAACACACTCTGCTTTAGAGGTAAGAGCACTCTTCTACTCTACTGTATTTCCTATAGGGCCAGAACAGTGAGCTTGCTCAGAACATAAAAACTGTGCTTTCTACAAACACGGGCCATATCTAGTTCAACTCTGCTTAGGAAACTGACAAGAACAGTAGCTCCTCTTCAGTCCGATACACTGTACTTGCTGAGAACAGATGCGAGTGCTATTTGCACTGTGTATGGAAATTGGAGCACAATAGTGACTTGTCTTACTAGAAAACAACTCTTGCTCATAGGACCACAAACTGCATGTGATTCAACGCCATTTAGGACTGGGAAACAAATGCTAGCTCGCCTTACATGAAACACACTCTGCTTTAGAGAAAAGAGCACTCTTCTACTCTACTGTGTTTCCTATGGGGTCCAAACAGTGAGCTTGCTCAGAACAAAGAACTGTGCTTCCTACACACACGGACCATATGTAGTTCAACTTTGCTTAGGAAACTGACAAGAACATTAGCTCCTCTTCAGTCCAATACACTGTACTTGCTGGGAACAGACACGAGTGCTATTTGCACTGTGTATGGCATTTGGAGCGCAATAGTGACTTTCCTTACCAAAAACAACTCTTGCTCGTAGGACCACAAACTGCATGTGATTCAACGTCATTTAGGACTGGGAAACAAACGCTAGCTCGCCTTACATGAAACACACTCTGCTTTTGAGAAAAGCGCACTCTTCTACTCTACTGTGTTTCCTATGGGGTCCAAACAGTGAGCTTGCTCAGAACAAAGAACTGTGCTTCCTACACACATGGACCATATCTAGTTCAACTCTGCTAAGAAACTGACAAGAACAGTAGCTCCTCTTCAGTCCAATACACTGTACTTGCTTGGAACATTTGCGAGTGTTATTTGCACTGTGTATGGCAATGAGAGCGCAATAGTGACTTTCCTTACCAGAAAACAACTCTTGCTCATAGGACCACAAACTGCATGTGATTCAACGCCATTTAGGACTGGTAAACAAATGCTAGCTTGCCTTACAAGAAACACTCTCTGCTTTTTAGAAAAGAGCTCTCTTCTACTCTACGGTGTTTCCTATGGGGTCCAAACAGTGAGCTTGCTCAGAACAAAAGAACTCTGCTTCCTACACACATGGACCATATCTAGTTCAACTCTGCTTAGGAAACTGACAAGAACAGTAGCTCCTATTCAGTCCAATAAACTGTACATGCTGGGAACAGACGCGAGTGCTATTTGCACTGTGTATGGCATTTGGAGCACAATAGTGACTCTTCTTACCAGAAAGAACTCTTGCTTGTAGGACCAAAAACTGCATGTGATTCAACTCCATTTAGGACTAGGAAACAAACGCTAGCTCGCCTTACAAGAAACACACTCTGCTTTAGAGAAAAGAGCACTCATCTACTCTACTGTGTTTCCTATAGGGCCAGAACAGTAGCTTGCTCAGAACATAAGAACTGTGCTTCCTACACACACGGGCCATATCTAGTTCAACTCTGCTTAGGAAACTGACAAGAACAGTAGCTCCTCTTCAGTCCGATACACTGTACTTGCTGGGAACAGATGCCAGTGCTATATGCACTGTGTATGGCAATGAAAGTGCAATCGTGACTTTCCTTACCTGAAAACAACTCTTGCTCGTAGGACCAGAAACTGCATGTGATTCAACTCCATTTAGGACTGGGAAACAAACGCTAGCTCGCCTTACAAGAAACACACTCTGCTTTTGAGAAAAGAGCACTCTTCTACTCTACTGTGTTTCCTATGGTGTCCGAAGAGTGAGCTTGCTCAGAACATTAGAACTGTGCTTCCTACACACACGGCCATATCTAGTTCAATTCTGCTTAGGAACCTGACAAGAACAGTAGATCCTCTTCAGTTCAATACACTGTACTTGCTGCGAACAGACGCCAGTGCTATTTGTCCTGTGTATGGCAATGGCAGCGCAATAGTGACAATTATTACCATAAAACAACTCTTGCACGTAGGACCAGAAACTGCATGTGATTCCACTCCATTTAGGACTGGGACACAAACGCTAGCTCGACTTACAAGAAACACACTCTGCTTTTGAGAAAAGAGCACTCTTCTACTCTACTGTGTTTCCTATGGGGTCCAAACAGTGAGCTTGCTCAGAACAAAAGACTGTGCTTCCTACACACAAGGACCATATGTAGTTCAACTCTGCTTAGGAAAGTGACAAGAACAGTAGCTCCTCTTCAGTCCGATACACTGTACATGCTGGGAACAGACGCGAGTGCTATTTGCACTGTGTATGGCAATGGGAGCGCAATAGTGACTTTCCTTACCAGAAAACAACTCTTGCTCGTAGGACCAGAAACTGCATGTGATTCAACTCCATTTAGGACTGGGAAACAAACGCTAGCTCGCCTTACAAGAAACACACTCTGCTTTTGAGAAAAGAGCACTCTTCTACTCTACTGTGTTTCCTATGGGGTCCGAACAGTGAGCTTGCTCAGAACAAAAGAACTGTGCATCCTACACACACGGCCATACCTAGTTCAATTCTGCTTAGGAACCTGACAAGAACAGTAGATCCTCTTCAGTCCAATACACTGTACTTGCTGCGAACAGAAGCCAGTGCTATTTGTCCTGTGTATGGCAATGGCAGTGCTATAATGACTATTCTTACTATAAAACAACTCTTGCTCGTAGGACCACAAACTGCATGTGATTCAACTCCATTTAGGACTGGGAAACAAATGCTAGCTCGCCTTACAAGAAACACACTCTGCTTTTCAGAAATGAGCACTCTTCTACTCTACTGTGTTTCCTATGGGGTCCGAACAGTGAGCTTGCTCAGAACAAAAGAACTGTGCTTCCTACACACACGGCCATATCTAGTTCAATTCTGCTTAGGAAACTGACAAGAACAGTAGCTCCTCTTCAGTCCAATACACTGTACTTGCAGGGAACAGACGCCAGTGCTATTTGTCCTGTGTATGGCAATGCCAGCGCAATAGTGACTATTCTTACCATAAAACAACTCTTGCTCGTAGGACCAGAAACTGCATGTGATTCCACTCCATTTAGGACTGGGAAACAAACCCTAGCTCGCCTTACAAGAAACACACTCTGCTTTTGAGAAAAGAGCACTCTTCTACTCTACTGTGTTTCTATGGGGTCCAAACAGTGAGCTTGCTCAGAACAAAAGAACTGTGCTTCCTACACACATGGACCATATCTAGTTCAACTCTGCTTAGGAAACTGACAAGAACAGTAGCTCCTATTCAGTCCAATACAATGTACTTGCTGGGAACAGACGCGATTGCTATTTTCACTGTTTATGGCATTTTGAGCACAATACTGACTCTTCTTACCAGAAAACAACTCTTCCTCGTAGGACAAAAAACTGTCTGTGACTCAACTCCATTTAGGACTGGAAAACAAACGCGAGCTCGCTTACAAGAAACACACTCTGCTTTAGAGAAAAGAGCACTCTTCTACTCTACTGTGTTTCCTATAGGGCCAGAACAGTGAGCTTGCTCAGAACATAATAACTGTGCTTCCTACAAACACGGGCCATATCTAGTTCAACTCTGCTTAGGAAACTGACAAGAACAGTAACTCCTCTTCAGTCCAATACACTGTACTTGCTGGGAACAGACACGAGTGCTATTTGCACTGTGTATGGCAATGAGCGCAATAGTGACTTTCCTTACCAAAAACAACTCTTGCTCGTAGGACCACAAACTTCATGTGATTCAACGCCATTTAGGACTGGGAAACAAATGCTAGCTCGCCTTACATGAAACACACTCTGCTTTTGAGAAAAGAGCACTCTTCTACTCTACTGTGTTTCCTATGGGGTCCAAACAGTGAGCTTGCTCAGAACAAAGAACTGTGATTCCTACACACATGGACCATATCTAGTTCAACTCTGCTTAAGAAACTGACAAGAACAGTAGCTCCTCTTCAGTCCAATACACTGTACTTGCTTGGAACATTCGCGAGTGTTATTTGCACTGTGTATGGCAATGAGAGCACAATAGTGACTTTCCTTACCAGAAAACAACTCTTGCTCATAGGACCACAAACTGCATGTGATTCAACGCCATTTAGGACTGGTAAACAAATGCTAGCTTGCCTTACAAGAAACACTCTCTGTTTTTTAGAAAAGAGCTCCCTTCTACTCTATGGTGTTTCCTATGGGGTCCAAAAAGTGAGCTTGCTCAGAACAAAAGAACTCTGCTTCCTGCAGACATGGACCATATCAAGTTCAACTCTACTTAGGAAACTGACAAGAACAGTAGCTCCTATTCAGTCCAATACACTGTACATGCTGGGAACAGACGCGAGTGCTATTTGCACTGGGCATGGCATTTGGAGCACAATAGTGACTCTTATTACCAGAAAAAAACTCTTGCTTGTAGGACCACAAACTGCATGTGATTCCACTCCATTAAGACTGGGACACAAACGCTAGCTCGCCTTACAAGAATCACACTCTGCTTTAGAGAAAAGAGCACTCATTTACTCTACTGTGTTTCCTATAGGGCCAGAAGAGTGAGCTTGCTCAGAACATAAGAACTGTGCTTCCTACACACACGGGCCATATCTAGTTCAACTCTGCTTAGGAAACTGACAAGAACAGTAGCTCCTCTTCAGTCCGATACACTGTACTTGCTGGGAACAGATGCCAGTGCTATATGCACTGTGTATGGAAATGAAAGTGCAATCGTGACTTTCCTTACCTGAAAACAACTCTTGCTCGTAGGACCAGAAACTGCATGTGATTCAACTCCATTTCGGACTGGGAAACAAACGCTAGCTCGCCTTACAAGAAACACACTCTGCTTTTGAGAAAAGAGCACTCTTCTACTCTACTGTGTTTCCTATGGGGTCCGAAGAGTGAGCTTGCTCAGAACATAAGAACTGTGCTTCCTACACACACGGCCATATCTAGTTCAATTCTGCTTAGGAACCTGACAAGAACAGTAGATCCTCTTCAGTCCAATACACTGTACTTGCTGCGAACAGACGCCAGTGCTATTTGTCCTGTGTATGGCAATGGCAGCGCAATAGTGACAATTATTACCATAAAACAACTCTTGCACGTAGGACCAGAAACTGCATGTGATTCCACTCCATTTAGGACTGGGACACAAACGCTAGCTCGACTTACAAGAAACACACTCTGCTTTTGAGAAAAGAGCACTCTTCTACTCTACTGTGTTTGTTATGGGGTCCAAACAGTGAGCTTGCTCAGAACAAAAGACTGTGCTTCCTACACACAAGGACCATATGTAGTTCAACTCTGCTTAGGAAACTGACAAGAACAGTAGCTCCTATTCAGTCCAATACACTGTACTTGCTGGGAACAGACGCGAGTGCTATTTGCCCTGTGTATGGCAATGGGAGCACAATAGTGACTTTCCTTACCAGAAAACAACTCTTGTTCGTAGGAAAAGAAACTGCATGTGATTCAACGCCATTTAGGACTGGGAAACAAATGCTAGCTCGCCTTACATGAAACACACTCTGCTTTTGAGAAAAGAGCACTCTTCTACTCTACTGTGTTTCCTATGGGGTCCGAACAGTGAGCTTGCTCAGAACAAAAGAACTGTGCTTCCTACACACACGGCCATATCTAGTTCAATTCTGCTTAGGAACCTGACCAGAACAGTAGATTCTCTTCAGTTCAATACACTGTACTTGCTCGGAACAGACGCCAGTGCTACTTGTCCTGTGTATGGCAATGGGAGCGCAATAGTGACTATTCTTACCAAAAACAACTCTTGCTCGTAGGACCACAAACTGCATGTGATTCAACTCCATTTCGGACTGGGAAACAAATGCTAGCTCGCCTTACAAGAAACACACTCTGCTTTTGAGAAAAGAGCTCTTTTCTACTCTACTGTATTTCCAAAGGGGTCCAAACAGTGAGCTTGCTCAGAACAAAAGAACTGTGCTTCCTACACAAGGGCCATATCTAGTTCAATTGTGCTTAGGAACCTGACAAGAAGTAGATCCTCTTCAGTCCAATACACTGTACTTGCTTGGAACAGACGCAAGTGCTATTTGTCCTGTGTATGGCAATGGCAGCGCAATAGTGACTCTTCTTACCATAAAACAACTCTTGCACGTAGGACCAGAAACTTCATGTGATTCCACTCCTTTTAGGACTGGGACACAAACGCTAGCTCATTTTACAAGAAACACACTCTGCTTTAGAGAAAAGAGCACTCTTCTACTCTACTGTGTTTCCTATGGGGTCAAAACAGTGAGCTTGCTCAGAACAAAAGAACTGTGCTTCCTACACACACGGATCATATCTAGTTCAATTCAGCTTAGGAAACTGACAAGAACAGTAGCACCTATTCAGTCCAATACACTGTACTTGCTGGGAACAGACGGCAGTGCTATTTGCACTGTGAATGGCAATGGGAGCGCAATGTGACTTTCCTTACCAGAAAACAACTCTTGTTCGTAGGAAAAGAAACTGTATGTGATTCAACTCCATGTAGGACTAGGAAACAAACGCTAGCTCGCCTTACAAGAAACACACTCTGCTTTTGAGAAAAGAGCACTCTTCTACTCTACTGTGTTTCCTATGGGGTCCGAACAGTGATCTTGCTCAGAACAAAAGAACTGTGCTTCCTACACACAAGGACCATATGTAGTTCAACTCTGCTTAGGAAACTGACAAGAACAGTAGCTCCTATTCAGTCCAATACACTGTACTTGCTGGGAAAATACGCGAGTGCTATTTGCCCTGTGTATGGCAATGGGAGCACAATAGTGACTTTCCTTACCAGAAAACAACTCTTGTTCGTAGGACCAGAAACTGCATGTGATTCAACTCCATTCACGACTAGGAAACAAATGCTAGCTCGCCTTACAAGAAACACAATCTGCTTTTGAGAAAAGAGCACTCTTCTACTCTACTGTGTTTCCTATGGTGTCCGAACAGTGAGCTTGCTCAGAACAAAAGAACTGTGCTTCCTACACATACGGCCATATCTAGTTCAATTCTGCTTAGGAAACTGACAAGAACAGTAGCTCCTCTTCAGTCCAATACACTGTACTTGCTGGGAACAGACGCCAGTGCTATTTGTCCTGTGTATGGCAATGCCAGCGCAATAGTGACTATTCTTACCATAAAACAACTCTTGCTCGTAGGACCAAAAACTGCATGTGATTCAACTCCATTTAGGACTAGGAAACAAACGCTAGCTCGCCTTACAAGAAACACACTCTGCTTTAGAGAAAAGAGCACTCATCTACTCTACTGTGTTTCCTATAGGGCCAGAACAGTAGCTTGCTCAGAACATAAGAACTGTGCTTCCTACACACACGGGCCATATCTAGTTCAACTCTGCTTAGGAAACTGACAAGAACAGTAGCTCCTCTTCAGTCCGATACACTGTACTTGCTGGGAACAGATGCCAGTGCTATATGCACTGTGTATGGCAATGAAAGTGCAATCGTGACTTTCCTTACCTGAAAACAACTCTTGCTCGTAGGACCAGAAACTGCATGTGATTCAACTCCATTTAAGACTGGGAAACAAACGCTAGCTCGCCTTACAAGAAACACACTCTGCTTTTGAGAAAAGAGCACTCTTCTACTCTACTGTGTTTCCTATGGTGTCCGAAGAGTGAGCTTGCTCAGAACATTAGAACTGTGCTTCCTACACACACGGCCATATCTAGTTCAATTCTGCTTAGGAACCTGACAAGAACAGTAGATCCTCTTCAGTCCAATACACTGTACTTGCTTCGAACAGACGCCAGTGCTATTTGTCCTGTGTATGGCAATGGCAGCGCAATAGTGACAATTATTACCATAAAACAACTCTTGCACGTAGGACCAGAAACTGCATGTGATTCCACTCCATTTAGGACTGGGACACAAACGCTAGCTCGACTTACAAGAAACACACTCTGCTTTTGAGAAAAGAGCACTCTTCTACTCTACTGTGTTTCCTATGGGGTCCAAACAGTGAGCTTGCTCAGAACAAAAGACTGTGCTTCCTACACACAAGGACCATATGTAGTTCAACTCTGCTTAGGAAACTGACAAGAACAGTAGCTCCTATTCAGTCCAATACACTGTACTTGCTGGGAACAGACGCGAGTGCTATTTGCCCTGTGTATGGCAATGGGAGCACAATAGTGACTTTCCTTACCAGAAAACAACTCTTGTTCGTAGGAAAAGAAACTGCATGTGATTCAACTCCATTTAGGACTGGGAAACAAACGCTAGCTCGCCTTACAAGAAACACACTCTGCTTTTGAGAAAAGAGCACTCTTCTACTCTACTGTGTTTCCTATGGGGTCCGAACAGTGAGCTTGCTCAGAACAAAAGAACTGTGCTTCCTACACACACGGCCATATCTAGTTCAATTCTGCTTAGGAACCTGACCAGAACAGTAGATTCTCTTCAGTTCAATACACTGTACTTGCTCGGAACAGACGGCAGTGCTATTTGTCCTGTGTATGGCAATGGGAGCGCAATAGTGACTATTCTTACCATAAAACAACTCTTGCTCGTAGGACCACAAACTGCATGTGATTCAACTCCATTTCGGACTGGGAAACAAATGCTAGCTCGCCTTACAAGAAACACACTCTGCTTTTGAGAAAAGAGCTCTTTTCTACTCTACTGTGTTTCCAAAGGGGTCCAAACAGTGAGCTTGCTCAGAACAAAAGAACTGTGCTTCCTACACAAGGGCCATATCTAGTTCAATTCTGCTTAGGAACCTGACAAGAAGTAGATCCTCTTCAGTCCAATACACTGTACTTGCTGGGAACAGACGCAAGTGCTATTTGTCCTGTGTATGGCAATGGCAGCGCAATAGTGACTCTTCTTACCATAAAACAACTTTTGCACGTAGGACCAGAAACTTCATGTGATTCCACTCCATTTAGGACTGGGACACAAACGCTAGCTCATTTTACAAGAAACACACTCTGCTTTAGAGAAAAGAGCACTCTTCTACTCTACTGTGTTTCCTATGGGGTCAAAACAGTGAGCTTGCTCAGAACAAAAGAACTGTGCTTCCTACACACGGATCATATCTAGTTCAATTCAGCTTAGGAAACTGACAAGAACAGTAGCACCTATTCAGTCCAATACACTGTACTTGCTGGGAACAGACGGCAGTGCTATTTGCACTGTGAATGGCAATGGGAGCGCAATGTGACTTTCCTTACCAGAAAACAACTCTTGTTCGTAGGAAAAGAAACTGTATGTGATTCAACTCCATGTAGGACTAGGAAACAAACGCTAGCTCGCCTTACAAGAAACACACTCTGCTTTTGAGAAAAGAGCACTCTTCTACTCTACTGTGTTTCCTATGGGGTCCGAACAGTGATCTTGCTCAGAACAAAAGAACTGTGCTTCCTACACACAAGGACCATATGTAGTTCAACTCTGCTTAGGAAACTGACAAGAACAGTAGCTCCTATTCAGTCCAATACACTGTACTTGCTGGGAAAATACGCGAGTGCTATTTGCCCTGTGTATGGCAATGGGAGCACAATAGTGACTTTCCTTACCAGAAAACAACTCTTGTTCGTAGGACCAGAAACTGCATGTGATTCAACTCCATTCACGACTAGGAAACAAATGCTAGCTCGCCTTACAAAAACACACTCTGCTTTTGAGAAAAGAGCACTCTTCTACTCTACTGTGTTTCCTATGGTGTCCGAACAGTGAGATGCTCAGAACAAAAGAACTGTGCTTCCTACACATACGGCCATATCTAGTTCAATTCTGCTTAGGAAACTGACAAGAACAGTAGATCCTCTTCAGTCCAATACACTGTACTTGCTGGGAACAGACGCCAGTGCTATTTGTCCTGTGTATGGCAATGCCAGCGCAATAGTGACTATTCTTACCATAAAACAACTCTTGCTCGTAGGACCAGAAACTGCATGTGATTCCACTCCATTTAGGACTGGGAAACAATGGCTAGCTCGCCTTACAAAAAACACACTCTGCTTTTGAGAAAAGAGCACTCTTCTACTCTACTGTGTTTCCTATGGGGTCCAAACAGTGAGCTTGCTCAGAACAAAGAACTGTGCTTCCTACACACACGGACCATATGTAGTTCAACTTTGCTTAGGAAACTGACGAGAACAGCAGCTCCTCTTCAGTCCAATAAACTGTAGTTGCTGGGAACAGACATGAGTGCTATTTGCACTGTGTATGGCAATGAGCGCAATAGTGACTTTCCTTACCAAAAACAATTCTTGCTCGTAGGACCACAAACTGCATGTGATTCAACGCCATTTAGGACTGGGAAACAAATGATAGCTCGCCTTACATGAAACACACTCTGCTTTTGAGAAAAGAGCACTCTTCTACACTACTGTGTTTGCTATGGGGTCCAAACAGTGAGCTTGCTCAGAACAAAAGAACTGTGCTTCCTACACACATGGACCATATCTAGTTCAACTCTGCTTAGGAAGCTGACAAGAACAGTAGCTCCTATTCAGTCCAATACAATGTACTTGCTGGGAACAGACGCGAGTGCTATTTTCACTGTTTATGGCATTTGGAGCGCAATAGTGACTCTTCTTACCAGAAAACAACTCTTGCTCGTAGGACCAAAACCTGTCTGTGACTCAACTCCATTTAGGACTGGGAAACAAACACGAGCTCGCCTTACAAGAAACACACTCTGCTTTAGAGGTAAGAGCACTCTTCTACTCTACTGTGTTTCCTATAGGGCCAGAACAGTGAGCTTGCTCAGAACATAAAAACTGTGCTTTCTACAAACACGGGCCATATCTAGTTCAACTCTGCTTAGGAAACTGACAAGAACAGTAGCTCCTCTTCAGTCCGATACACTGTACTTGCTGAGAACAGATGCGAGTGCTATTTGCACTGTGTATGGAAATTGGAGCACAATAGTGACTTGTCTTACTAGAAAACAACTCTTGCTCATAGGACCACAAACTGCATGTGATTCAACGCCATTTAGGACTGGGAAACAAATGCTAGCTCGCCTTACATGAAACACACTCTGCTTTAGAGAAAAGAGCACTCTTCTACTCTACTGTGTTTCCTATGGGGTCCAAACAGTGAGCTTGCTCAGAACAAAGAACTGTGCTTCCTACACACACGGACCATATGTAGTTCAACTTTGCTTAGGAAACTGACAAGAACATTAGCTCCTCTTCAGTCCAATACACTGTACTTGCTGGGAACAGACACGAGTGCTATTTGCACTGTGTATGGCATTTGGAGCGCAATAGTGACTTTCCTTACCAAAAACAACTCTTGCTCGTAGGACCACAAACTGCATGTGATTCAACATCATTTAGGACTGGGAAACAAACGCTAGCTCGCCTTACATGAAACACACTCTGCTTTTGAGAAAAGCGCACTCTTCTACTCTACTGTGTTTCCTATGGGGTCCAAACAGTGAGCTTGCTCAGAACAAAGAACTGTGCTTCCTACACACATGGACCATATCTAGTTCAACTCTGCTAAGAAACTGACAAGAACAGTAGCTCCTCTTCAGTCCAATACACTGTACTTGCTTGGAACATTTGCGAGTGTTATTTGCACTGTGTATGGCAATGAGAGCGCAATAGTGACTTTCCTTACCAGAAAACAACTCTTGTTCATAGGACCACAAACTGCATGTGATTCAACGCCATTTAGGACTGGTAAACAAATGCTAGCTTGCCTTACAAGAAACACTCTCTGCTTTTTAGAAAAGAGCTCTCTTCTACTCTACGGTGTTTCCTATGGGGTCCAAACAGTGAGCTTGCTCAGAACAAAAGAACTCTGCTTCCTACACACATGGACCATATCTAGTTCAACTCTGCTTAGGAAACTGACAAGAACAGTAGCTCCTATTCAGTCCAATAAACTGTACATGCTGGGAACAGACGCGAGTGCTATTTGCACTGTGTATGGCATTTGGAGCACAATAGTGACTCTTCTTACCAGAAAAAACTCTTGCTTGTAGGACCAAAAACTGCATGTGATTCAACTCCATTTAGGACTAGGAAACAAACGCTAGCTCGCCTTACAAGAAACACACTCTGCTTTAGAGAAAAGAGCACTCATCTACTCTACTGTGTTTCCTATAGGGCCAGAACAGTAGCTTGCTCAGAACATAAGAACTGTGCTTCCTACACACACGGGCCATATCTAGTTCAACTCTGCTTAGGAAACTGACAAGAACAGTAGCTCCTCTTCAGTCCGATACACTGTACTTGCTGGGAACAGATGCCAGTGCTATACGCACTGTGTATGACAATGAAAGTGCAATCGTGACTTTCCTTACCTGAAAACAACTCTTGCTCGTAGGACCAGAAACTGCATGTGATTCAACTCCATTTAGGACTGGGAAACAAACGCTAGCTCGCCTTACAAGAAACACACTCTGCTTTTGAGAAAAGAGCACTCTTCTACTCTACTGTGTTTCCTATGGTGTCCGAAGAGTGAGCTTGCTCAGAACATTAGAACTGTGCTTCCTACACACACGGCCATATCTAGTTCAATTCTGCTTAGGAACCTGACAATAACAGTAGATCCTCTTCAGTTCAATACACTGTACTTGCTGCGAACAGACGCCAGTGCTATTTGTCCTGTGTATGGCAATGGCAGCGCAATAGTGACAATTATTACCATAAAACAACTCTTGCACGTAGGACCAGAAACTGCATGTGATTCCACTCCATTTAGGACTGGGACACAAACGCTAGCTCGACTTACAAGAAACACACTCTGCTTTTGAGAAAAGAGCACTCTTCTACTCTACTGTGTTTCCTATGGGGTCCGAACAGTGAGCTTGCTCAGAACAAAAGAACTGTGCATCCTACACACACGGCCATACCTAGTTCAATTCTGCTTAGGAACCTGACAAGAACAGTAGATCCTCTTCAGTCCAATACACTGTACTTGCTGCGAACAGAAGCCAGTGCTATTTGTCCTGTGTATGGCAATGGCAGTGCTATAATGACTATTCTTACTATAAAACAACTCTTGCTCGTAGGACCACAAACTGCATGTGATTCAACTCCATTTAGGACTGGGAAACAAATGCTAGCTCGCCTTACAAGAAACACACTCTGCTTTTCAGAAATGAGCACTCTTCTACTCTACTGTGTTTCCTATGGGGTCCGAACAGTGAGCTTGCTCAGAACAAAAGAACTGTGCTTCCTACACACACGGCCATATCTAGTTCAATTCTGCTTAGGAAACTGACAAGAACAGTAGCTCCTCTTCAGTCCAATACACTGTACTTGCAGGGAACAGACGCCAGTGCTATTTGTCCTGTGTATGGCAATGCCAGCGCAATAGTGACTATTCTTACCATAAAACAACTCTTGCTCGTAGGACCAGAAACTGCATGTGATTCCACTCCAATTAGGACTGGGAAACAAACCCTAGCTCGCCTTACAAGAAACACACTCTGCTTTTGAGAAAAGAGCACTCTTCTACTCTACTGTGTTTCTATGGGGTCCAAACAGTGAGCTTGCTCAGAACAAAAGAACTGTGCTTCCTACACACATGGACCATATCTAGTTCATCTCTGCTTAGGAAACTGACAAGAACAGTAGCTCCTATTCAGTCCAATACAATGTACTTGCTGGGAACAGACGCGATTGCTATTTTCACTGTTTATGGCATTTTGAGCGCAATACTGACTCTTCTTACCAGAAAACAACTCTTCCTCGTAGGACAAAAAACTGTCTGTGACTCAACTCCATTTAGGACTGGAAAACAAACGCGAGCTCGCTTACAAGAAACACACTCTGCTTTAGAGAAAAGAGCACTCTTCTACTCTACTGTGTTTCCTATAGGGCCAGAACAGTGAGCTTGCTCAGAACATAATAACTGTGCTTCCTACAAACACGGGCCATATCTAGTTCAACTCTGCTTAGGAAACTGACAAGAACAGTAACTCCTCTTCAGTCCAATACACTGTACTTGCTGGGAACAGACACGAGTGCTATTTGCACTGTGTATGGCAATGAGCGCAATAGTGACTTTCCTTACCAAAAACAACTCTTGCTCGTAGGACCACAAACTACATGTGATTCAACGCCATTTAGGACTGGGAAACAAATGCTAGCTCGCCTTACATGAAACACACTCTGCTTTTGAGAAAAGAGCACTCTTCTACTCTACTGTGTTTCCTATGGGGTCCAAACAGTGAGCTTGCTCAGAACAAAGAACTGTGATTCCTACACACATGGACCATATCTAGTTCAACTCTGCTTAAGAAACTGACAAGAACAGTAGCTCCTCTTCAGTCCAATACACTGTACTTGCTTGGAACATTCGCGAGTGTTATTTGCACTGTGTATGGCAATGAGAGCACAATAGTGACTTTCCTTACCAGAAAACAACTCTTGCTCGTAGGACCACAAACTGCATGTGATTCAACGCCATTTAGGACTGGTAAACAAATGCTAGCTTGCCTTACAAGAAACACTCTCTGTTTTTTAGAAAAGAGCTCCCTTCTACTCTATGGTGTTTCCTATGGGGTCCAAAAAGTGAGCTTGCTCAGAACAAAAGAACTCTGCTTCCTGCAGACATGGATCATATCAAGTTCAACTCTACTTAGGAAACTGACAAGAACAGAAGCTCCTATTCAGTTCAATACACTGTACATGCTGGGAACAGACGCGAGTGCTATTTGCACTGGGCATGGCATTTGGAGCACAATAGTGACTCTTATTACCAGAAAAAAACTCTTGCTTGTAGGACCAAAAACTGCATGTGATTCCACTCCATTAAGACTGGGACACAAACGCTAGCTCGCCTTACAAGAATCACACTCTGCTTTAGAGAAAAGAGCACTCATTTACTCTACTGTGTTTCCTATAGGGCCAGAAGAGTGAGCTTGCTCAGAACATAAGAACTGTGCTTCCTACACACACGGGCCATATCTAGTTCAACTCTGCTTAGGAAACTGACAAGAACAGTAGCTCCTCTTCAGTCCGATACACTGTACTTGCTGGGAACAGATGCCAGTGCTATATGCACTGTGTATGGCAATGAAAGTGCAATCGTGACTTTCCTTACCTGAAAACAACTCTTGCTCGTAGGACCAGAAACTGCATGTGATTCAACTCCATTTAGGACTGGGAAACAAACGCTAGCTCGCCTTACAAGAAACACACTCTGCTTTTGAGAAAAGAGCACTCTTCTACTCTACTGTGTTTCCTATGGGGTCCGAAGAGTGAGCTTGCTCAGAACATAAGAACTGTGCTTCCTACACACACGGCCATATCTAGTTCAATTCTGCTTAGGAACCTGACAAGAACAGTAGATCCTCTTCAGTCCAATACACTGTACTTGCTGCGAACAGACGCCAGTGCTATTTGTCCTGTGTATGGCAATGGCAGCGCAATAGTGACAATTATTACCATAAAACAACTCTTGCACGTAGGACCAGAAACTGCATGTGATTCCACTCCATTTAGGACTGGGACACAAACGCTAGCTCGAATTACAAGAAACACACTCTGCTTTTGAGAAAAGAGCACTCTTCTACTCTACTGTGTTTGTTATGGGGTCCAAACAGTGAGCTTGCTCAGAACAAAAGACTGTGCTTCCTACACACAAGGACCATATGTAGTTCAACTCTGCTTAGGAAACTGACAAGAACAGTAGCTCCTATTCAGTCCAATACACTGTACTTGCTGGGAACAGACGCGAGTGCTATTTGCCCTGTGTATGGCAATGGGAGCACAATAGTGACTTTCCTTACCAGAAAACAACTCTTGTTCGTAGGAAAAGAAACTGCATGTGATTCAACTCCATTTAGGACTGGGAAACA
The DNA here is from genome assembly GCF_949786415.1 of Peromyscus eremicus. NCBI lineage: Eukaryota > Metazoa > Chordata > Mammalia > Rodentia > Cricetidae > Peromyscus > Peromyscus eremicus. The sequence continues at coordinate 270,603 of NW_026734434.1, read as the reverse complement.
AACGCTAGCTCGCCTTACAAGAAACACACTCTGCTTTTGAGAAAAGAGCACTCTTCTACTCTACTGTGTTTCCTATGGGGTCCGAACAGTGAGCTTGCTCAGAACAAAAGAACTGTGCTTCCTACACACACGGCCATATCTAGTTCAATTCTGCTTAGGAACCTGACCAGAACAGTAGATTCTCTTCAGTTCAATACACTGTACTTGCTCGGAACAGACGCCAGTGCTATTTGTCCTGTGTATGGCAATGGGAGCGCAATAGTGACTATTCTTACCATAAAACAACTCTTGCTCGTAGGACCACAAACTGCATGTGATTCAACTCCATTTCGGACTGGGAAACAAATGCTAGCTCGCCTTACAAGAAACACACTCTGCTTTTGAGAAAAGAGCTCTTTTCTACTCTACTGTGTTTCCAAAGGGGTCCAAACAGTGAGCTTGCTCAGAACAAAAGAACTGTGCTTCCTACACAAGGGCCATATCTAGTTCAATTGTGCTTAGGAACCTGACAAGAAGTAGATCCTCTTCAGTCCAATACACTGTACTTGCTGGGAACAGACGCAAGTGCTATTTGTCCTGTGTATGGCAATGGCAGCGCAATAGTGACTCTTCTTACCATAAAACAACTCTTGCACGTAGGACCAGAAACTTCATGTGATTCCACTCCTTTTAGGACTGGGACACAAACGCTAGCTCATTTTACAAGAAACACACTCTGCTTTAGAGAAAAGAGCACTCTTCTACTCTACTGTGTTTCCTATGGGGTCAAAACAGTGAGCTTGCTCAGAACAAAAGAACTGTGCTTCCTACACACACGGATCATATCTAGTTCAATTCAGCTTAGGAAACTGACAAGAACAGTAGCACCTATTCAGTCCAATACACTGTACTTGCTGGGAACAGACGGCAGTGCTATTTGCACTGTGAATGGCAATGGGAGCGCAATGTGACTTTCCTTACCAGAAAACAACTCTTGTTCGTAGGAAAAGAAACTGTATGTGATTCAACTCCATGTAGGACTAGGAAACAAACGCTAGCTCGCCTTACAAGAAACACACTCTGCTTTTGAGAAAAGAGCACTCTTCTACTCTACTGTGTTTCCTATGGGGTCCGAACAGTGATCTTGCTCAGAACAAAAGAACTGTGCTTCCTACACACAAGGACCATATGTAGTTCAACTCTGCTTAGGAAACTGACAAGAACAGTAGCTCCTATTCAGTCCAATACACTGTACTTGCTGGGAAAATACGCGAGTGCTATTTGCCCTGTGTATGGCAATGGGAGCACAATAGTGACTTTCCTTACCAGAAAACAACTCTTGTTCGTAGGACCAGAAACTGCATGTGATTCAACTCCATTCATGACTAGGAAACAAATGCTAGCTCGCCTTACAAGAAACACACTCTGCTTTTGAGAAAAGAGCACTCTTCTACTCTGCTGTGTTTCCTATGGTGTCCGAACAGTGAGCTTGCTCAGAACAAAAGAACTGTGCTTCCTACACATACGGCCATATCTAGTTCAATTCTGCTTAGGAAACTGACAAGAACAGTAGATCCTCTTCAGTCCAATACACTGTACTTGCTGGGAACAGACGCCAGTGCTATTTGTCCTGTGTATGGCAATGCCAGCCCAATAGTGACTATTCTTACCATAAAACAACTCTTGCTCGTAGGACCAGAAACTGCATGTGATTCCACTCCATTTAGGACTGGGAAACAAACGCTAGCTCGCCTTACAAGAAACACACTCTGCTTTTGAGAAAAGAGCACTCTTCTACTCTACTGTGTTTCCTATGGGGTCCAAACAGTGAGCTTGCTCAGAAGAAAGAACTGTGCTTCCTACACACACGGACCATATGTAGTTCAACTTTGCTTAGGAAACTGACAAGAACAGCAGCTCCTCTTCAGTCCAATAAACTGTAGTTGCTGGGAACAGACACGAGTGCTATTTGCACTGTGTATGGCAATGAGCGCAATAGTGACTTTCCTTACCAAAAACAACTCTTGCTCGTAGGACCACAAACTGCATGTGATTCAACGCCATTTAGGACTGGGAAACAAATGATAGCTCGCCTTACATGAAACACACTCTGCTTTTGAGAAAAGAGCACTCTTCTACTCTACTGTGTTTCCTATGGGGTCCGAACAGTGAGCTTGCTCAGAACAAAAGAACTGTGCTTCCTACACACACGGCCATATCTAGTTCAATTCTGCTTAGGAACCTGACAAGAACAGTAGATCCTCTTCAGTCCAATACACTGTACTTGCTGCGAACAGAAGCCAGTGCTATTTGTCCTGTGTATGGCAATGGCAGCGCAATAATGACTATTCTTACCATAAAACAACTCTTGCTCGTAGGACCACAAACTGCATGTGATTCAACTCCATTTAGGACTGGGAAACAAATGATAGCTCGCCTTACAGGAAACACACTCTGCTTTTCAGAAATGAGCACTCTTCTACTCTACTGTGTTTCCTATGGGATCCGAACAGTGAGCTTGCTCAGAACAAAAGAACTGTGCTTCCTACACACACGGCCATAACTAGTTCAATTCTGCTTAGGAAACTGACAAGAACAGTAGATCCTCTTCAGTCCAATACACTGTACTTGCTGGGAACAGACGCCAGTGCTATTTGTCCTGTGTATGGCAATGCCAGCGAAATAGTGACTATTCTTACCATAAAACAACTCTTGCTCGTAGGACCAGAAACTGCATGTGATTCTACTCCATTTAGGACTGGGAAACAAACGCTAGCTCGCCTTACAAGAAACACACTCTGCTTTTGAGAAAAGAGCACTCTTCTACACTACTGTGTTTGCTATGGGGTCCAAACAGTGAGCTTGCTCAGAACAAAAGAACTGTGCTTCCTACACACATGGACCATATCTAGTTCAACTCTGCTTAGGAAACTGACAAGAACAGTAGCTCCTATTCAGTCCAATACAATGTACTTGCTGGGAACAGACGCGAGTGCTATTTTCACTGTTTATGGCATTTGGAGCGCAATAGTGACTCTTCTTACCAGAAAACAACTCTTGCTCGTAGGACCAAAAACTGTCTGTGACTCAACTCCATTTAGGACTGGGAAACAAACGCGAGCTAGCCTTCCAAGAAACACACTCTCCTTTAGAGAAAAGAGCACTCTTCTACTCTACTGTGTTTCCTATAGGGCCAGAACAGTGAGCTTGCTCAGAACATAATAACTGTGCTTTCTACAAACACGGGCCATATCTAGTTCAACTCTGCTTAGGAAACTGACAAGAACAGTAGCTCCTCTTCAGTCCGATACACTGTACTTGCTGAGAACAGATGCGAGTGCTATTTGCACTGTGTATGGAAATTGGAGCACAATAGTGACTTGTCTTACTAGAAAACAACTCTTGCTCATAGGACCACAAACTGCATGTGATTCAACGCCATTTAGGACTGGGAAACAAATGCTAGCTCGCCTTACATGAAACACACTCTGCTTTAGAGAAAAGAGCACTCTTCTACTCTACTGTGTTTCCTATGGGGTCCAAACAGTGAGCTTGCTCAGAACAAAGAACTGTGCTTCCTACACACACGGACCATATGTAGTTCAACTTTGCTTAGGAAACTGACAAGAACATTAGCTCCTCTTCAGTCCAATACACTGTACTTGCTGGGAACAGACACGAGTGCTATTTGCACTGTGTATGGCATTTGGAGCGCAATAGTGACTTTCCTTACCAAAAACAACTCTTGCTCGTAGGACCACAAACTGCATGTGATTCAACGTCATTTAGGACTGGGAAACAAACGCTAGCTCCCCTTACATGAAACACACTCTGCTTTTGAGAAAAGAGCACTCTTCTACTCTACTGTGTTTCCTATGGGGTCCAAACAGTGAGCTTGCTCAGAACAAAGAACTGTGCTTCCTACACACACGGGCCATATCTAGTTCAACTCTGCTTAGGAAACTGACAAGAACAGTAGCTCCTCTTCAGTCCGATACACTGTACTTGCTGGGAACAGATGCCAGTGCTATATGCACTGTGTATGGCAATGAAAGTGCAATCGTGACTTTCCTTACCTGAAAACAACTCTTGCTCGTAGGACCAGAAACTGCATGTGATTCAACTCCATTTAGGACTGGGAAACAAACGCTAGCTCGCCTTACAAGAAACACACTCTGCTTTTGAGAAAAGAGCACTCTTCTACTCTACTGTGTTTCCTATGGGGTCCGAAGAGTGAGCTTGCTCAGAACATAAGAACTGTGCTTCCTACACACACGGCCATATCTAGTTCAATTCTGCTTAGGAACCTGACAAGAACAGTAGATCCTCTTCAGTCCAATACACTGTACTTGCTGCGAACAGACGCCAGTGCTATTTGTCCTGTGTATGGCAATGGCAGCGCAATAGTGACAATTATTACCATAAAACAACTCTTGCACGTAGGACCAGAAACTGCATGTGATTCCACTCCATTTAGGACTGGGACACAAACGCTAGCTCGACTTACAAGAAACACACTCTGCTTTTGAGAAAAGAGCACTCTTCTACTCTACTGTGTTTCCTATGGGGTCCAAACAGTGAGCTTGCTCAGAACAATAGACTGTGCTTCCTACACACAAGGACCATATCTAGTTCAACTCTGCTTAGGAAACTGACAAGAACAGTAGCTCCTATTCAGTCCAATACACTGTACTTGCTGGGAACAGACGCGAGTGCTATTTGCCCAGTGTATGGCAATGGGAGCACAATAGTGAGTTTCCTTACCAGAAAACAACTCTTGTTCGTAGGAAAAAAAACTGCATGTGATTCAACTCCATTTAGGACTGGGAAACAAACGCTAGCTCGCCTTACAAGAAACATACTCTGCTTTTGAGAAAAGAGCACTCTTCTACTCTACTGTGTTTCCTATGGGGTCCGAACAGTGAGCTTGCTCAGAACAAAAGAACTGTGCTTCCTACACACACGGCCATATCTAGTTCAATTCTGCTTAGGAACCTGACAAGAACAGTAGATTCTCTTCAGTTCAATACACTGTACTTGCTCGGAACAGACGCCAGTGCTATTTGTCCTGTGTATGGCAATGGGAGCGCAATAGTGACTATTCTTACCATAAAACAACTCTTGCTCGTAGGACCACAAACTGCATGTGATTCAACTCCATTTAGGACTGGGAAACAAATGCTAGCTCGCCTTACAAGAAACACACTCTGCTTTTGAGAAAAGAGCTCTCTTATACTCTACTGTGTTTCCAAAGGGGTCCAAACAGTGAGCTTGCTCAGAACAAAAGAACTGTGCTTCCTACACATACGGCCATATCTAGTTCAATTCTGCTTAGGAAACTGACAAGAACAGTAGATCCTCTTCAGTCCAATACACTGTACTTGCTGGGAACAGACGCCAGTGCTATTTGTCCTGTGTATGGCAATGCCAGCGCAATAGTGACTATTCTTACCATAAAACAACTCTTGCTCGTAGGACCACAAACTGCATGTGATTCAACTCCATTTAGGACTGGGAAACAAATGATAGCTCGCCTTACAGGAAACACACTCTGCTTTTCAGAAATGAGCACTCTTCTACTCTACTGTGTTTCCTATGGGATCCGAACAGTGAGCTTGCTCAGAACAAAAGAACTGTGCTTCCTACACACACGGCCATAACTAGTTCAATTCTGCTTAGGAAACTGACAAGAACAGTAGATCCTCTTCAGTCCAATACACTGTACTTGCTGGGAACAGACGCCAGTGCTATTTGTCCTGTGTATGGCAATGCCAGCGAAATAGTGACTATTCTTACCATAAAACAACTCTTGCTCGTAGGACCAGAAACTGCATGTGATTCTACTCCATTTAGGACTGGGAAACAAACGCTAGCTCGCCTTACAAGAAACACACTCTGCTTTTGAGAAAAGAGCACTCTTCTACACTACTGTGTTTGCTATGGGGTCCAAACAGTGAGCTTGCTCAGAACAAAAGAACTGTGCTTCCTACACACATGGACCATATCTAGTTCAACTCTGCTTAGGAAACTGACAAGAACAGTAGCTCCTATTCAGTCCAATACAATGTACTTGCTGGGAACAGACGCGAGTGCTATTTTCACTGTTTATGGCATTTGGAGCACAATAGTGACTCTTCTTACCAGAAAACAACTCTTGCTCGTAGGACCAAAAACTGTCTGTGACTCAACTCCATTTAGGACTGGGAAACAAACGCGAGCTAGCCTTCCAAGAAACACACTCTCCTTTAGAGAAAAGAGCACTCTTCTACTCTACTGTGTTTCCTATAGGGCCAGAACAGTGAGCTTGCTCAGAACATAATAACTGTGCTTTCTACAAACACGGGCCATATCTAGTTCAACTCTGCTTAGGAAACTGACAAGAACAGTAGCTCCTCTTCAGTCCGATACACTGTACTTTCTGAGAACAGATGCGAGTGCTATTTGCACTGTGTATGGAAATTGGAGCACAATAGTGACTTGTCTTACTAGAAAACAACTCTTGCTCATAGGACCACAAACTGCATGTGATTCAACGCCATTTAGGACTGGGAAACAAATGCTAGCTCGCCTTACATGAAACACACTCTGCTTTAGAGAAAAGAGCACTCTTCTACTCTACTGTGTTTCCTATGGGGTCCAAACAGTGAGCTTGCTCAGAACAAAGAACTGTGCTTCCTACACACACGGACCATATGTAGTTCAACTTTGCTTAGGAAACTGACAAGAACATTAGCTCCTCTTCAGTCCAATACACTGTACTTGCTGGGAACAGACACGAGTGCTATTTGCACTGTGTATGGCATTTGGAGCGCAATAGTGACTTTCCTTACCAAAAACAACTCTTGCTCGTAGGACCACAAACTGCATGTGATTCAACGTCATTTAGGACTGGGAAACAAACGCTAGCTCCCCTTACATGAAACACACTCTGCTTTTGAGAAAAGAGCCCTCTTCTACTCTACTGTGTTTCCTATGGGGTCCAAACAGTGAGCTTGCTCAGAACAAAGAACTGTGCTTCCTACACACACGGGCCATATCTAGTTCAACTCTGCTTAGGAAACTGACAAGAACAGTAGCTCCTCTTCAGTCCGATACACTGTACTTGCTGGGAACAGATGCCAGTGCTATATGCACTGTGTATGGCAATGAAAGTGCAATCGTGACTTTCCTTACCTGAAAACAACTCTTGCTCGTAGGACCAGAAACTGCATGTGATTCAACTCCATTTAGGACTGGGAAACAAACGCTAGCTCGCCTTACAAGAAACACACTCTGCTTTTGAGAAAAGAGCACTCTTCTACTCTACTGTGTTTCCTATGGGGTCCGAAGAGTGAGCTTGCTCAGAACATAAGAACTGTGCTTCCTACACACACGGCCATATCTAGTTCAATTCTGCTTAGGAACCTGACAAGAACAGTAGATCCTCTTCAGTCCAATACACTGTACTTGCTGCGAACAGACGCCAGTGCTATTTGTCCTGTGTATGGCAATGGCAGCGCAATAGTGACAATTATTACCATAAAACAACTCTTGCACGTAGGACCAGAAACTGCATGTGATTCCACTCCATTTAGGACTGGGACACAAACGCTAGCTCGACTTACAAGAAACACACTCTGCTTTTGAGAAAAGAGCACTCTTCTACTCTACTGTGTTTCCTATGGGGTCCAAACAGTGAGCTTGCTCAGAACAATAGACTGTGCTTCCTACACACAAGGACCATATCTAGTTCAACTCTGCTTAGGAAACTGACAAGAACAGTAGCTCCTATTCAGTCCAATACACTGTACTTGCTGGGAACAGACGCGAGTGCTATTTGCCCAGTGTATGGCAATGGGAGCACAATAGTGAGTTTCCTTACCAGAAAACAACTCTTGTTCGTAGGAAAAAAAACTGCATGTGATTCAACTCCATTTAGGACTGGGAAACAAACGCTAGCTCGCCTTACAAGAAACATACTCTGCTTTTGAGAAAAGAGCACTCTTCTACTCTACTGTGTTTCCTATGGGGTCCGAACAGTGAGCTTGCTCAGAACAAAAGAACTGTGCTTCCTACACACACGGCCATATCTAGTTCAATTCTGCTTAGGAACCTGACAAGAACAGTAGATTCTCTTCAGTTCAATACACTGTACTTGCTCGGAACAGACGCCAGTGCTATTTGTCCTGTGTATGGCAATGGGAGCGCAATAGTGACTATTCTTACCATAAAACAACTCTTGCTCGTAGGACCACAAACTGCATGTGATTCAACTCCATTTAGGACTGGGAAACAAATGCTAGCTCGCCTTACAAGAAACACACTCTGCTTTTGAGAAAAGAGCTCTCTTATACTCTACTGTGTTTCCAAAGGGGTCCAAACAGTGAGCTTGCTCAGAACAAAGAACTGTGCTTCCTACACACACGGACCATATGTAGTTCAACTTTGCTTAGGAAACTGACAAGAACAGCAGCTACTCTTCAGTCCAATACACTGTACTTGCTGGGAACCGACACGAGTGCTATTTGCACTGTGTATGGCAATGAGCGCAATAGTGACTTTCCTTACCAAAAACAACTCTTGCTCGTAGGACCACAAACTGCATGTGATTCAACGCCATTTAGGACTGGGAAACAAATGATAGCTCGCCTTACATGAAACACACTCTGCTTTTGAGAAAAGAGCACTCTTCTACTCTACTGTGTTTCCTATGGGGTCCTAACAGTGAGCTTGCTCAGAACAAAAGAACTGTGCTTCCTACACACACGGCCATATCTAGTTCAATTCTGCTTAGGAACCTGACAAGAACAGTAGATCCTCTTCAGTCCAATACACTGTACTTGCTGCGAACAGAAGCCAGTGCTATTTGTCCTGTGTATGGCAATGGCAGCGCAATAGTGACTATTCTTACCATAAAACAACTCTTGCTCGTAGGACCAGAAACTGCATGTGATTCTACTCCATTTAGGACTGGGAAACAAACGCTAGCTCGCCTTACAAGAAACACACTCTGCTTTTGAGAAAAGAGCACTCTTCTATACTACTGTGTTTGCTATGGGGTCCAAACAGTGAGCTGCTCAGAAAAAAAGAACTGTGCTTCCTACACACATGGACCATATCTAGTTCAACTCTGCTTAGGAAGCTGACAAGAACAGTAGCTCCTATTCAGTCCAATACAATGTACTTGCTGGGAACAGACGCGAGTGCTATTTTCACTGTTTATGGCATTTGGAGCGCAATAGTGACTCTTCTTACCAGAAAACAACTCTTGCTCGTAGGACCAAAAACTGTCTGTGACTCAACTCCATTTAGGACTGGGAAACAAACACGAGCTCGCCTTACAAGAAACACACTCTGCTTTAGAGGTAAGAGCACTCTTCTACTCTACTGTGTTTCCTATAGGGCCAGAACAGTGAGCTTGCTCAGAACATAAAAACTGTGCTTTCTACAAACACGGGCCATATCTAGTTCAACTCTGCTTAGGAAACTGACAAGAACAGTAGCTCCTCTTCAGTCCGATACACTGTACTTGCTGAGAACAGATGCGAGTGCTATTTGCACTGTGTATGGAAATTGGAGCACAATAGTGACTTGTCTTACTAGAAAACAACTCTTGCTCATAGGACCACAAACTGCATGTGATTCAACGCCATTTAGGACTGGGAAACAAATGCTAGCTCGCCTTACATGAAACACACTCTGCTTTAGAGAAAAGAGCACTCTTCTACTCTACTGTGTTTCCTAAGGGGTCCAAACAGTGAGCTTGCTCAGAACAAAGAACTGTGCTTCCTACACACACGGACCATATGTAGTTCAACTTTGCTTAGGAAACTGACAAGAACATTAGCTCCTCTTCAGTCCAATACACTGTACTTGCTGGGAACAGACACGAGTGCTATTTGCACTGTGTATGGCATTTGGAGCGCAATAGTGACTTTCCTTACCAAAAACAACTCTTGCTCGTAGGACCACAAACTGCATGTGATTCAACGTCATTTAGGACTGGGAAACAAACGCTAGCTCGCCTTACATGAAACACACTCTGCTTTTGAGAAAAGCGCACTCTTCTACTCTACTGTGTTTCCTATGGGGTCCAAACAGTGAGCTTGCTCAGAACAAAGAACTGTGCTTCCTACACACATGGACCATATCTAGTTCAACTCTGCTAAGAAACTGACAAGAACAGTAGCTCCTCTTCAGTCCAATACACTGTACTTGCTTGGAACATTCGCGAGTGTTATTTGCACTGTGTATGGCAATGAGAGCGCAATAGTGACTTTCCTTACCAGAAAACAACTCTTGCTCATAGGACCACAAACTGCATGTGATTCAACGCCATTTAGGACTGGTAAACAAATGCTAGCTTGCCTTACAAGAAACACTCTCTGCTTTTTAGAAAAGAGCTCTCTTCTACTCTACGGTGTTTCCTATGGGGTCCAAACAGTGAGCTTGCTCAGAACAAAAGAACTCTGCTTCCTACACACATGGACCATATCTAGTTCAACTCTGCTTAGGAAACTGACAAGAACAGTAGCTCCTATTCAGTCCAATAAACTGTACATGCTGGGAACAGACGCGAGTGCTATTTGCACTGTGTATGGCATTTGGAGCACAATAGTGACTCTTCTTACCAGAAAAAACTCTTGCTTGTAGGACCAAAAACTGCATGTGATTCAACTCCATTTAGGACTAGGAAACAAACGCTAGCTCGCCTTACAAGAAACACACTCTGCTTTAGAGAAAAGAGCACTCATCTACTCTACTGTGTTTCCTATAGGGCCAGAACAGTAGCTTGCTCAGAACATAAGAACTGTGCTTCCTACACACACGGGCCATATCTAGTTCAACTCTGCTTAGGAAACTGACAAGAACAGTAGCTCCTCTTCAGTCTGATACACTGTACTTGCTGGGAACAGATGCCAGTGCTATATGCACTGTGTATGGCAATGAAAGTGCAATCGTGACTTTCCTTACCTGAAAACAACTCTTGCTCGTAGGACCAGAAACTGCATGTGATTCAACTCCATTTAGGACTGGGAAACAAACGCTAGCTCGCCTTACAAGAAACACACTCTGCTTTTGAGAAAAGAGCACTCTTCTACTCTACTGTGTTTCCTATGGTGTCCGAAGAGTGAGCTTGCTCAGAACATTAGAACTGTGCTTCCTACACACACGGCCATATCTAGTTCAATTCTGCTTAGGAACCTGACAAGAACAGTAGATCCTCTTCAGTTCAATACACTGTACTTGCTGCGAACAGACGCCAGTGCTATTTGTCCTGTGTATGGCAATGGCAGCGCAATAGTGACAATTATTACCATAAAACAACTCTTGTACGTAGGACCAGAAACTGCATGTGATTCCACTCCATTTAGGACTGGGACACAAACGCTAGCTCGACTTACAAGAAACACACTCTGCTTTTGAGAAAAGAGCACTCTTCTACTCTACTGTGTTTCCTATGGGGTCCAAACAGTGAGCTTGCTCAGAACAAAAGACTGTGCTTCCTACACACAAGGACCATATGTAGTTCAACTCTGCTTAGGAAAGTGACAAGAACAGTAGCTCCTCTTCAGTCCGATACACTGTACATGCTGGGAACAGACGCGAGTGCTATTTGCACTGTGTATGGCAATGGGAGCGCAATAGTGACTTTCCTTACCAGAAAACAACTCTTGCTCGTAGGACCAGAAACTGCATGTGATTCAACTCCATTTAGGACTGGGAAACAAACGCTAGCTCGCCTTACAAGAAACACACTCTGCTTTTGAGAAAAGAGCACTCTTCTACTCTACTGTGTTTCCTATGGGGTCCGAACAGTGAGCTTGCTCAGAACAAAAGAACTGTGCATCCTACACACACGGCCATACCTAGTTCAATTCTGCTTAGGAACCTGACAAGAACAGTAGATCCTCTTCAGTCCAATACACTGTACTTGCTGCGAACAGAAGCCAGTGCTGTTTGTCCTGTGTATGGCAATGGCAGTGCTATAATGACTATTCTTACTATAAAACAACTCTTGCTCGTAGGACCACAAACTGCATGTGATTCAACTCCATTTAGGACTGGGAAACAAATGCTAGCTCGCCTTACAAGAAACACACTCTGCTTTTCAGAAATGAGCACTCTTCTACTCTACTGTGTTTCCTATGGGGTCCGAACAGTGAGCTTGCTCAGAACAAAAGAACTGTGCTTCCTACACACACGGCCATATCTAGTTCAATTCTGCTTAGGAAACTGACAAGAACAGTAGCTCCTCTTCAGTCCAATACACTGTACTTGCAGGGAACAGACGCCAGTGCTATTTGTCCTGTGTATGGCAATGCCAGCGCAATAGTGACTATTCTTACCATAAAACAACTCTTGCTCGTAGGACCAGAAACTGCATGTGATTCCACTCCATTTAGGACTGGGAAACAAACCCTAGCTCGCCTTACAAGAAACACACTCTGCTTTTGAGAAAAGAGCACTCTTCTACTCTACTGTGTTTCTATGGGGTCCAAACAGTGAGCTTGCTCAGAACAAAAGAACTGTGCTTCCTACACACATGGACCATATCTAGTTCAACTCTGCTTAGGAAACTGACAAGAACAGTATCTCCTATTCAGTCCAATACAATGTACTTGCTGGGAACAGACGCGATTGCTATTTTCACTGTTTATGGCATTTTGAGCGCAATACTGACTCTTCTTACCAGAAAACAACTCTTCCTCGTAGGACAAAAAACTGTCTGTGACTCAACTCCATTTAGGACTGGAAAACAAACGCGAGCTCGCTTACAAGAAACACACTCTGCTTTAGAGAAAAGAGCACTCTTCTACTCTACTGTGTTTCCTATAGGGCCAGAACAGTGAGCTTGCTCAGAACATAATAACTGTGCTTCCTACAAACACGGGCCATATCTAGTTCAACTCTGCTTAGGAAACTGACAAGAACAGTAACTCCTCTTCAGTCCAATACACTGTACTTGCTGGGAACAGACACGAGTGCTATTTGCACTGTGTATGGCAATGAGCGCAATAGTGACTTTCCTTACCAAAAACAACTCTTGCTCGTAGGACCAGAAACTGCATGTGATTCTACTCCATTTAGGACTGGGAAACAAACGCTAGCTCGCCTTACAAGAAACACACTCTGCTTTTGAGAAAAGAGCACTCTTCTATACTACTGTGTTTGCTATGGGGTCCAAACAGTGAGCTTGCTCAGAACAAAAGAACTGTGCTTCCTACACACATGGACCATATCTAGTTCAACTCTGCTTAGGAAGCTGACAAGAACAGTAGCTCCTATTCAGTCCAATACAATGTACTTGCTGGGAACAGACGCGAGTGCTATTTTCACTGTTTATGGCATTTGGAGCGCAATAGTGACTCTTCTTACCAGAAAACAACTCTTGCTCGTAGGACCAAAAACTGTCTGTGACTCAACTCCATTTAGGACTGGGAAACAAACACGAGCTCGCCTTACAAGAAACACACTCTGCTTTAGAGGTAAGAGCACTCTTCTACTCTACTGTATTTCCTATAGGGCCAGAACAGTGAGCTTGCTCAGAACATAAAAACTGTGCTTTCTACAAACACGGGCCATATCTAGTTCAACTCTGCTTAGGAAACTGACAAGAACAGTAGCTCCTCTTCAGTCCGATACACTGTACTTGCTGAGAACAGATGCGAGTGCTATTTGCACTGTGTATGGAAATTGGAGCACAATAGTGACTTTTCTTACTAGAAAACAACTCTTGCTCATAGGACCACAAACTGCATGTGATTCAACGCCATTTAGGACTGGGAAACAAATGCTAGCTCGCCTTACATGAAACACACTCTGCTTTAGAGAAAAGAGCACTCTTCTACTCTACTGTGTTTCCTATGGGGTCCAAACAGTGAGCTTGCTCAGAACAAAGAACTGTGCTTCCTACACACACGGACCATATGTAGTTCAACTTTGCTTAGTAAACTGACAAGAACATTAGCTCCTCTTCAGTCCAATACACTGTACTTGCTGGGAACAGACACGAGTGCTATTTGCACTGTGTATGGCATTTGGAGCGCAATAGTGACTTTCCTTACCAAAAACAACTCTTGCTCGTAGGACCACAAACTGCATGTGATTCAACGTCATTTAGGACTGGGAAACAAACGCTAGCTCGCCTTACATGAAACACACTCTGCTTTTGAGAAAAGCGCACTCTTCTACTCTACTGTGTTTCCTATGGGGTCCAAACAGTGAGCTTGCTCAGAACAAAGAACTGTGCTTCCTACACACATGGACCATATCTAGTTCAACTCTGCTAAGAAACTGACAAGAACAGTAGCTCCTCTTCAGTCCAATACACTGTACTTGCTTGGAACATTTGCGAGTGTTATTTGCACTGTGTATGGCAATGAGAGCGCAATAGTGACTTTCCTTACCAGAAAACAACTCTTGCTCATAGGACCACAAACTGCATGTGATTCAACGCCATTTAGGACTGGTAAACAAATGCTAGCTTGCCTTACAAGAAACACTCTCTGCTTTTTAGAAAAGAGCTCTCTTCTACTCTACGGTGTTTCCTATGGGGTCCAAACAGTGAGCTTGCTCAGAACAAAAGAACTCTGCTTCCTACACACATGGACCATATCTAGTTCAACTCTGCTTAGGAAACTGACAAGAACAGTAGCTCCTATTCAGTCCAATAAACTGTACATGCTGGGAACAGACGCGAGTGCTATTTGCACTGTGTATGGCATTTGGAGCACAATAGTGACTCTTCTTACCAGAAAGAACTCTTGCTTGTAGGACCAAAAACTGCATGTGATTCAACTCCATTTAGGACTAGGAAACAAACGCTAGCTCGCCTTACAAGAAACACACTCTGCTTTAGAGAAAAGAGCACTCATCTACGCTACTGTGTTTCCTATAGGGCCAGAACAGTAGCTTGCTCAGAACATAAGAACTGTGCTTCCTACACACACGGGCCATATCTAGTTCAACTCTGCTTAGGAAACTGACAAGAACAGTAGCTCCTCTTCAGTCTGATACACTGTACTTGCTGGGAACAGATGCCAGTGCTATATGCACTGTGTATGGCAATGAAAGTGCAATCGTGACTTTCCTTACCTGAAAACAACTCTTGCTCGTAGGACCAGAAACTGCATGTGATTCAACTCCATTTAGGACTGGGAAACAAACGCTAGCTCGCCTTACAAGAAACACACTCTGCTTTTGAGAAAAGAGCACTCTTCTACTCTACTGTGTTTCCTATGGTGTCCGAAGAGTGAGCTTGCTCAGAACATTAGAACTGTGCTTCCTACACACACGGCCATATCTAGTTCAATTCTGCTTAGGAACCTGACAAGAACAGTAGATCCTCTTCAGTTCAATACACTGTACTTGCTGCGAACAGACGCCAGTGCTATTTGTCCTGTGTATGGCAATGGCAGCGCAATAGTGACAATTATTACCATAAAACAACTCTTGCACGTAGGACCAGAAACTGCATGTGATTCCACTCCATTTAGGACTGGGACACAAACGCTAGCTCGACTTACAAGAAACACACTCTGCTTTTGAGAAAAGAGCACTCTTCTACTCTACTGTGTTTCCTATGGGGTCCAAACAGTGAGCTTGCTCAGAACAAAAGACTGTGCTTCCTACACACAAGGACCATATGTAGTTCAACTCTGCTTAGGAAAGTGACAAGAACAGTAGCTCCTCTTCAGTCCGATACACTGTACATGCTGGGAACAGACGCGAGTGCTATTTGCACTGTGTATGGCAATGGGAGCGCAATAGTGACTTTCCTTACCAGAAAACAACTCTTGCTCGTAGGACCAGAAACTGCATGTGATTCAACTCCATTTAGGACTGGGAAACAAACGCTAGCTCGCCTTACAAGAAACACACTCTGCTTTTGAGAAAAGAGCACTCTTCTATACTACTGTGTTTGCTATGGGGTCCAAACAGTGAGCTTGCTCAGAACAAAAGAACTGTGCATCCTACACACACGGCCATACCTAGTTCAATTCTGCTTAGGAACCTGACAAGAACAGTAGATCCTCTTCAGTCCAATACACTGTACTTGCTGCGAACAGAAGCCAGTGCTATTTGTCCTGTGTATGGCAATGGCAGTGCTATAATGACTATTCTTACTATAAAACAACTCTTGCTCGTAGGACCACAAACTGCATGTGATTCAACTCCATTTAGGACTGGGAAACAAATGCTAGCTCGCCTTACAAGAAACACACTCTGCTTTTCAGAAATGAGCACTCTTCTACTCTACTGTGTTTCCTATGGGGTCCGAACAGTGAGCTTGCTCAGAACAAAAGAACTGTGCTTCCTACACACACGGCCATATCTAGTTCAATTCTGCTTAGGAAACTGACAAGAACAGTAGCTCCTCTTCAGTCCAATACACTGTACTTGCAGGGAACAGACGCCAGTGCTATTTGTCCTGTGTATGGCAATGCCAGCGCAATAGTGACTATTCTTACCATAAAACAACTCTTGCTCGTAGGACCAGAAACTGCATGTGATTCCACTCCATTTAGGACTGGGAAACAAACCCTAGCTCGCCTTACAAGAAACACACTCTGCTTTTGAGAAAAGAGCACTCTTCTACTCTACTGTGTTTCTATGGGGTCCAAACAGTGAGCTTGCTCAGAACAAAAGAACTGTGCTTCCTACACACATGGACCATATCTAGTTCAACTCTGCTTAGGAAACTGACAAGAACAGTAGCTCCTATTCAGTCCAATACAATGTACTTGCTGGGAACAGACGCGATTGCTATTTTCAATGTTTATGGCATTTTGAGCGCAATACTGACTCTTCTTACCAGAAAACAACTCTTCCTCGTAGGACAAAAAACTGTCTGTGACTCAACTCCATTTAGGACTGGAAAACAAACGCGAGCTCGCTTACAAGAAACACACTCTGCTTTAGAGAAAAGAGCACTCTTCTACTCTACTGTGTTTCCTATAGGGCCAGAACAGTGAGCTTGCTCAGAACATAATAACTGTGCTTCCTACAAACACGGGCCATATCTAGTTCAACTCTGCTTAGGAAACTGACAAGAACAGTAACTCCTCTTCAGTCCAATACACTGTACTTGCTGGGAACAGACACGAGTGCTATTTGCACTGTGTATGGCAATGAGCGCAATAGTGACTTTCCTTACCAAAAACAACTCTTGCTCGTAGGACCAGAAACTGCATGTGATTCTACTCCATTTAGGACTGGGAAACAAACGCTAGCTCGCCTTACAAGAAACACACTCTGCTTTTGAGAAAAGAGCACTCTTCTATACTACTGTGTTTGCTATGGGGTCCAAACAGTGAGCTTGCTCAGAACAAAAGAACTGTGCTTCCTACACACATGGACCATATCTAGTTCAACTCTGCTTAGGAAGCTGACAAGAACAGTAGCTCCTATTCAGTCCAATACAATGTACTTGCTGGGAACAGACGCGAGTGCTATTTTCACTATTTATGGCATTTGGAGCGCAATAGTGACTCTTCTTACCAGAAAACAACTCTTGCTCGTAGGACCAAAAACTGTCTGTGACTCAACTCCATTTAGGACTGGGAAACAAACACGAGCTCGCCTTACAAGAAACACACTCTGCTTTAGAGGTAAGAGCACTCTTCTACTCTACTGTATTTCCTATAGGGCCAGAACAGTGAGCTTGCTCAGAACATAAAAACTGTGCTTTCTACAAACACGGGCCATATCTAGTTCAACTCTGCTTAGGAAACTGACAAGAACAGTAGCTCCTCTTCAGTCCGATACACTGTACTTGCTGAGAACAGATGCGAGTGCTATTTGCACTGTGTATGGAAATTGGAGCACAATAGTGACTTGTCTTACTAGAAAACAACTCTTGCTCATAGGACCACAAACTGCATGTGATTCAACGCCATTTAGGACTGGGAAACAAATGCTAGCTCGCCTTACATGAAACACACTCTGCTTTAGAGAAAAGAGCACTCTTCTACTCTACTGTGTTTCCTATGGGGTCCAAACAGTGAGCTTGCTCAGAACAAAGAACTGTGCTTCCTACACACACGGACCATATGTAGTTCAACTTTGCTTAGTAAACTGACAAGAACATTAGCTCCTCTTCAGTCCAATACACTGTACTTGCTGGGAACAGACACGAGTGCTATTTGCACTGTGTATGGCATTTGGAGCGCAATAGTGACTTTCCTTACCAAAAACAACTCTTGCTCGTAGGACCACAAACTGCATGTGATTCAACGTCATTTAGGACTGGGAAACAAACGCTAGCTCGCCTTACATGAAACACACTCTGCTTTTGAGAAAAGCGCACTCTTCTACTCTACTGTGTTTCCTATGGGGTCCAAACAGTGAGCTTGCTCAGAACAAAGAACTGTGCTTCCTACACACATGGACCATATCTAGTTCAACTCTGCTAAGAAACTGACAAGAACAGTAGCTCCTCTTCAGTCCAATACACTGTACTTGCTTGGAACATTTGCGAGTGTTATTTGCACTGTGTATGGCAATGAGAGCGCAATAGTGACTTTCCTTACCAGAAAACAACTCTTGCTCATAGGACCACAAACTGCATGTGATTCAACGCCATTTAGGACTGGTAAACAAATGCTAGCTTGCCTTACAAGAAACACTCTCTGCTTTTTAGAAAAGAGCTCTCTTCTACTCTACGGTGTTTCCTATGGGGTCCAAACAGTGAGCTTGCTCAGAACAAAAGAACTCTGCTTCCTACACACATGGACCATATCTAGTTCAACTCTGCTTAGGAAACTGACAAGAACAGTAGCTCCTATTCAGTCCAATAAACTGTACATGCTGGGAACAGACGCGAGTGCTATTTGCACTGTGCATGGCATTTGGAGCACAATAGTGACTCTTCTTACCAGAAAGAACTCTTGCTTGTAGGACCAAAAACTGCATGTGATTCAACTCCATTTAGGACTAGGAAACAAACGCTAGCTCGCCTTACAAGAAACACACTCTGCTTTAGAGAAAAGAGCACTCATCTACTCTACTGTGTTTCCTATAGGGCCAGAACAGTAGCTTGCTCAGAACATAAGAACTGTGCTTCCTACACACACGGGCCATATCTAGTTCAACTCTGCTTAGGAAACTGACAAGAACAGTAGCTCCTCTTCAGTCTGATACACTGTACTTGCTGGGAACAGATGCCAGTGCTATATGCACTGTGTATGGCAATGAAAGTGCAATCGTGACTTTCCTTACCTGAAAACAACTCTTGCTCGTAGGACCAGAAACTGCATGTGATTCAACTCCATTTAGGACTGGGAAACAAACGCTAGCTCGCCTTACAAGAAACACACTCTGCTTTTGAGAAAAGAGCACTCTTCTACTCTACTGTGTTTCCTATGGTGTCCGAAGAGTGAGCTTGCTCAGAACATTAGAACTGTGCTTCCTACACACACGGCCATATCTAGTTCAATTCTGCTTAGGAACCTGACAAGAACAGTAGATCCTCTTCAGTTCAATACACTGTACTTGCTGCGAACAGACGCCAGTGCTATTTGTCCTGTGTATGGCAATGGCAGCGCAATAGTGACAATTATTACCATAAAACAACTTTTGCACGTAGGACCAGAAACTGCATGTGATTCCACTCCATTTAGGACTGGGACACAAACGCTAGCTCGACTTACAAGAAACACACTCTGCTTTTGAGAAAAGAGCACTCTTCTACTCTACTGTGTTTCCTATGGGGTCCAAACAGTGAGCTTGCTCAGAACAAAAGACTGTGCTTCCTACACACAAGGACCATATGTAGTTCAACTCTGCTTAGGAAAGTGACAAGAACAGTAGCTCCTCTTCAGTCCGATACACTGTACATGCTGGGAACAGACGCGAGTGCTATTTGCACTGTGTATGGCAATGGGAGCGCAATAGTGACTTTCCTTACCAGAAAACAACTCTTGCTCGTAGGACCAGAAACTGCATGTGATTCAACTCCATTTAGGACTGGGAAACAAACGCTAGCTCGCCTTACAAGAAACACACTCTGCTTTTGAGAAAAGAGCACTCTTCTATACTACTGTGTTTGCTATGGGGTCCAAACAGTGAGCTTGCTCAGAACAAAAGAACTGTGCATCCTACACACACGGCCATACCTAGTTCAATTCTGCTTAGGAACCTGACAAGAACAGTAGATCCTCTTCAGTCCAATACACTGTACTTGCTGCGAACAGAAGCCAGTGCTATTTGTCCTGTGTATGGCAATGGCAGTGCTATAATGACTATTCTTACTATAAAACAACTCTTGCTCGTAGGACCACAAACTGCATGTGATTCAACTCCATTTAGGACTGGGAAACAAATGCTAGCTCGCCTTACAAGAAACACACTCTGCTTTTCAGAAATGAGCACTCTTCTACTCTACTGTGTTTCCTATGGGGTCCGAACAGTGAGCTTGCTCAGAACAAAAGAACTGTGCTTCCTACACACACGGCCATATCTAGTTCAATTCTGCTTAGGAAACTGACAAGAACAGTAGCTCCTCTTCAGTCCAATACACTGTACTTGCAGGGAACAGACGCCAGTGCTATTTGTCCTGTGTATGGCAATGCCAGCGCAATAGTGACTATTCTTACCATAAAACAACTCTTGCTCGTAGGACCAGAAACTGCATGTGATTCCACTCCATTTAGGACTGGGAAACAAACCCTAGCTCGCCTTACAAGAAACACACTCTGCTTTTGAGAAAAGAGCACTCTTCTACTCTACTGTGTTTCTATGGGGTCCAAACAGTGAGCTTGCTCAGAACAAAAGAACTGTGCTTCCTACACACATGGACCATATCTAGTTCAACTCTGCTTAGGAAACTGACAAGAACAGTAGCTCCTATTCAGTCCAATACAATGTACTTGCTGGGAACAGACGCGATTGCTATTTTCACTGTTTATGGCATTTTGAGCGCAATACTGACTCTTCTTACCAGAAAACAACTCTTCCTCGTAGGACAAAAAACTGTCTGTGACTCAACTCCATTTAGGACTGGAAAACAAACGCTAGCTCGCTTACAAGAAACACACTCTGCTTTAGAGAAAAGAGCACTCTTCTACTCTACTGTGTTTCCTATAGGGCCAGAACAGTGAGCTTGCTCAGAACATAATAACTGTGCTTCCTACAAACACGGGCCATATCTAGTTCAACTCTGCTTAGGAAACTGACAAGAACAGTAACTCCTCTTCAGTCCAATACACTGTACTTGCTGGGAACAGACACGAGTGCTATTTGCACTGTGTATGGCAATGAGCGCAATAGTGACTTTCCTTACCAAAAACAACTCTTGCTCGTAGGACCAGAAACTGCATGTGATTCTACTCCATTTAGGACTGGGAAACAAACGCTAGCTCGCCTTACAAGAAACACACTCTGCTTTTGAGAAAAGAGCACTCTTCTATACTACTGTGTTTGCTATGGGGTCCAAACAGTGAGCTTGCTCAGAACAAAAGAACTGTGCTTCCTACACACATGGACCATATCTAGTTCAACTCTGCTTAGGAAGCTGACAAGAACAGTAGCTCCTATTCAGTCCAATACAATGTACTTGCTGGGAACAGACGCGAGTGCTATTTTCACTATTTATGGCATTTGGAGCGCAATAGTGACTCTTCTTACCAGAAAACAACTCTTGCTCGTAGGACCAAAAACTGTCTGTGACTCAACTCCATTTAGGACTGGGAAACAAACACGAGCTCGCCTTACAAGAAACACACTCTGCTTTAGAGGTAAGAGCACTCTTCTACTCTACTGTATTTCCTATAGGGCCAGAACAGTGAGCTTGCTCAGAACATAAAAACTGTGCTTTCTACAAACACGGGCCATATCTAGTTCAACTCTGCTTAGGAAACTGACAAGAACAGTAGCTCCTCTTCAGTCCGATACACTGTACTTGCTGAGAACAGATGCGAGTGCTATTTGCACTGTGTATGGAAATTGGAGCACAATAGTGACTTGTCTTACTAGAAAACAACTCTTGCTCATAGGACCACAAACTGCATGTGATTCAACGCCATTTAGGACTGGGAAACAAATGCTAGCTCGCCTTACATGAAACACACTCTGCTTTAGAGAAAAGAGCACTCTTCTACTCTACTGTGTTTCCTATGGGGTCCAAACAGTGAGCTTGCTCAGAACAAAGAACTGTGCTTCCTACACACACGGCCATATCTAGTTCAATTCTGCTTAGGAACCTGACAAGAACAGTAGATCCTCTTCAGTTCAATACACTGTACTTGCTGCGAACAGACGCCAGTGCTATTTGTCCTGTGTATGGCAATGGCAGCGCAATAGTGACAATTATTACCATAAAACAACTCTTGCACGTAGGACCAGAAACTGCATGTGATTCCACTCCATTTAGGACTGGGACACAAACGCTAGCTCGACTTACAAGAAACACACTCTGCTTTTGAGAAAAGAGCACTCTTCTACTCTACTGTGTTTCCTATGGGGTCCAAACAGTGAGCTTGCTCAGAACAAAAGACTGTGCTTCCTACACACAAGGACCATATGTAGTTCAACTCTGCTTAGGAAAGTGACAAGAACAGTAGCTCCTCTTCAGTCCGATACACTGTACATGCTGGGAACAGACGCGAGTGCTATTTGCACTGTGTATGGCAATGGGAGCGCAATAGTGACTTTCCTTACCAGAAAACAACTCTTGCTCGTAGGACCAGAAACTGCATGTGATTCAACTCCATTTAGGACTGGGAAACAAACGCTAGCTCGCCTTACAAGAAACACACTCTGCTTTTGAGAAAAGAGCACTCTTCTACTCTACTGTGTTTCCTATGGGGTCCGAACAGTGAGCTTGCTCAGAACAAAAGAACTGTGCATCCTACACACACGGCCATACCTAGTTCAATTCTGCTTAGGAACCTGACAAGAACAGTAGATCCTCTTCAGTCCAATACACTGTACTTGCTGCGAACAGAAGCCAGTGCTATTTGTCCTGTGTATGGCAATGGCAGTGCTATAATGACTATTCTTACTATAAAACAACTCTTGCTCGTAGGACCACAAACTGCATGTGATTCAACTCCATTTAGGACTGGGAAACAAATGCTAGCTCGCCTTACAAGAAACACACTCTGCTTTTCAGAAATGAGCACTCTTCTACTCTACTGTGTTTCCTATGGGGTCCGAACAGTGAGCTTGCTCAGAACAAAAGAACTGTGCTTCCTACACACACGGCCATATCTAGTTCAATTCTGCTTAGGAAACTGACAAGAACAGTAGCTCCTCTTCAGTCCAATACACTGTACTTGCAGGGAACAGACGCCAGTGCTATTTGTCCTGTGTATGGCAATGCCAGCGCAATAGTGACTATTCTTACCATAAAACAACTCTTGCTCGTAGGACCAGAAACTGCATGTGATTCCACTCCATTTAGGACTGGGAAACAAACCCTAGCTCGCCTTACAAGAAACACACTCTGCTTTTGAGAAAAGAGAACTCTTCTACTCTACTGTGTTTCTATGGGGTCCAAACAGTGAGCTTGCTCAGAACAAAAGAACTGTGCTTCCTACACACATGGACCATATCTAGTTCAACTCTGCTTAGGAAACTGACAAGAACAGTAGCTCCTATTCAGTCCAATACAATGTACTTGCTGGGAACAGACGCGATTGCTATTTTCACTGTTTATGGCATTTTGAGCACAATACTGACTCTTCTTACCAGAAAACAACTCTTCCTCGTAGGACAAAAAACTGTCTGTGACTCAACTCCATTTAGGACTGGAAAACAAACGCGAGCTCGCTTACAAGAAACACACTCTGCTTTAGAGAAAAGAGCACTCTTCTACTCTACTGTGTTTCCTATAGGGCCAGAACAGTGAGCTTGCTCAGAACATAATAACTGTGCTTCCTACAAACACGGGCCATATCTAGTTCAACTCTGCTTAGGAAACTGACAAGAACAGTAACTCCTCTTCAGTCCAATACACTGTACTTGCTGGGAACAGACACGAGTGCTATTTGCACTGTGTATGGCAATGAGCGCAATAGTGACTTTCCTTACCAAAAACAACTCTTGCTCGTAGGACCACAAACTTCATGTGATTCAACGCCATTTAGGACTGGGAAACAAATGCTAGCTCGCCTTACATGAAACACACTCTGCTTTTGAGAAAAGAGCACTCTTCTACTCTACTGTGTTTCCTATGGGGTCCAAACAGTGAGCTTGCTCAGAACAAAGAACTGTGATTCCTACACACATGGACCATATCTAGTTCAACTCTGCTTAAGAAACTGACAAGAACAGTAGCTCCTCTTCAGTCCAATACACTGTACTTGCTTGGAACATTCGCGAGTGCTATTTGCACTGGGCATGGCATTTGGAGCACAATAGTGACTCTTATTACCAGAAAAAAACTCTTGCTTGTAGGACCAAAAACAGCATGTGATTCCACTCCATTAAGACTGGGACACAAACGCTAGCTCGCCTTACAAGAATCACACTCTGCTTTAGAGAAAAGAGCACTCATTTACTCTACTGTGTTTCCTATAGGGCCAGAAGAGTGAGCTTGCTCAGAACATAAGAACTGTGCTTCCTACACACACGGGCCATATCTAGTTCAACTCTGCTTAGGAAACTGACAAGAACAGTAGCTCCTCTTCAGTCCGATACACTGTACTTGCTGGGAACAGATGCCAGTGCTATATGCACTGTGTATGGAAATGAAAGTGCAATCGTGACTTTCCTTACCTGAAAACAACTCTTGCTCGTAGGACCAGAAACTGCATGTGATTCAACTCCATTTAGGACTGGGAAACAAACGCTAGCTCGCCTTACAAGAAACACACTCTGCTTTTGAGAAAAGAGCACTCTTCTACTCTACTGTGTTTCCTATGGGGTCCGAAGAGTGAGCTTGCTCAGAACATAAGAACTGTGCTTCCTACACACACGGCCATATCTAGTTCAATTCTGCTTAGGAACCTGACAAGAACAGTAGATCCTCTTCAGTCCAATACACTGTACTTGCTGCGAACAGACGCCAGTGCTATTTGTCCTGTGTATGGCAATGGCAGCGCAATAGTGACAATTATTACCATAAAACAACTCTTGCACGTAGGACCAGAAACTGCATGTGATTCCACTCCATTTAGGACTGGGACACAAACGCTAGCTCGACTTACAAGAAACACACTCTGCTTTTGAGAAAAGAGCACTCTTCTACTCTACTGTGTTTGTTATGGGGTCCAAACAGTGAGCTTGCTCAGAACAAAAGACTGTGCTTCCTACACACAAGGACCATATGTAGTTCAACTCTGCTTAGGAAACTGACAAGAACAGTAGCTCCTATTCAGTCCAATACACTGTACTTGCTGGGAACAGACGCGAGTGCTATTTGCCCTGTGTATGGCAATGGGAGCACAATAGTGACTTTCCTTACCAGAAAACAACTCTTGTTCGTAGGAAAAGAAACTGCATGTGATTCAACGCCATTTAGGACTGGGAAACAAATGCTAGCTCGCCTTACATGAAACACACTCTGCTTTTGAGAAAAGAGCACTCTTCTACTCTACTGTGTTTCCTATGGGGTCCGAAGAGTGAGCTTGCTCAGAACAAAAGAACTGTGCTTCCTACACACACGGCCATATCTAGTTCAATTCTGCTTAGGAACCTGACCAGAACAGTAGATTCTCTTCAGTTCAATACACTGTACTTGCTCGGAACAGACGCCAGTGCTATTTGTCCTGTGTATGGCAATGGGAGCGCAATAGTGACTATTCTTACCAAAAACAACTCTTGCTCGTAGGACCACAAACTGCATGTGATTCAACTCCATTTCGGACTGGGAAACAAATGCTAGCTCGCCTTACAAGAAACACACTCTGCTTTTGAGAAAAGAGCTCTTTTCTACTCTACTGTATTTCCAAAGGGGTCCAAACAGTGAGCTTGCTCAGAACAAAAGAACTGTGCTTCCTACACAAGGGCCATATCTAGTTCAATTGTGCTTAGGAACCTGACAAGAAGTAGATCCTCTTCAGTCCAATACACTGTACTTGCTTGGAACAGACGCAAGTGCTATTTGTCCTGTGTATGGCAATGGCAGCGCAATAGTGACTCTTCTTACCATAAAACAACTCTTGCACGTAGGACCAGAAACTTCATGTGATTCCACTCCTTTTAGGACTGGGACACAAACGCTAGCTCATTTTACAAGAAACACACTCTGCTTTAGAGAAAAGAGCACTCTTCTACTCTACTGTGTTTCCTATGGGGTCAAAACAGTGAGCTTGCTCAGAACAAAAGAACTGTGCTTCCTACACACACGGATCATATCTAGTTCAATTCAGCTTAGGAAACTGACAAGAACAGTAGCACCTATTCAGTCCAATACACTGTACTTGCTGGGAACAGACGGCAGTGCTATTTGCACTGTGAATGGCAATGGGAGCGCAATGTGACTTTCCTTACCAGAAAACAACTCTTGTTCGTAGGAAAAGAAACTGTATGTGATTCAACTCCATGTAGGACTAGGAAACAAACGCTAGCTCGCCTTACAAGAAACACACTCTGCTTTTGAGAAAAGAGCACTCTTCTACTCTACTGTGTTTCCTATGGGGTCCGAACAGTGATCTTGCTCAGAACAAAAGAACTGTGCTTCCTACACACAAGGACCATATGTAGTTCAACTCTGCTTAGGAAACTGACAAGAACAGTAGCTCCTATTCAGTCCAATACACTGTACTTGCTGGGAAAATACGCGAGTGCTATTTGCCCTGTGTATGGCAATGGGAGCACAATAGTGACTTTCCTTACCAGAAAACAACTCTTGTTCGTAGGACCAGAAACTGCATGTGATTCAACTCCATTCACGACTAGGAAACAAATGCTAGCTCGCCTTACAAGAAACACAATCTGCTTTTGAGAAAAGAGCACTCTTCTACTCTACTGTGTTTCCTATGGTGTCCGAACAGTGAGCTTGCTCAGAACAAAAGAACTGTGCTTCCTACACATACGGCCATATCTAGTTCAATTCTGCTTAGGAAACTGACAAGAACAGTAGATCCTCTTCAGTCCAATACACTGTACTTGCTGGGAACAGACGCCAGTGCTATTTGTCCTGTGTATGGCAATACCAGCGCAATAGTGACTATTCTTACCATAAAACAACTCTTGCTCGTAGGACCAAAAACTGCATGTGATTCAACTCCATTTAGGACTAGGAAACAAACGCTAGCTCGCCTTACAAGAAACACACTCTGCTTTAGAGAAAAGAGCACTCATCTACTCTACTGTGTTTCCTATAGGGCCAGAACAGTAGCTTGCTCAGAACATAAGAACTGTGCTTCCTACACACACGGGCCATATCTAGTTCAACTCTGCTTAGGAAACTGACAAGAACAGTAGCTCCTCTTCAGTCCGATACACTGTACTTGCTGGGAACAGATGCCAGTGCTATATGCACTGTGTATGGCAATGAAAGTGCAATCGTGACTTTCCTTACCTGAAAACAACTCTTGCTCGTAGGACCAGAAACTGCATGTGATTCAACTCCATTTAAGACTGGGAAACAAACGCTAGCTCGCCTTACAAGAAACACACTCTGCTTTTGAGAAAAGAGCACTCTTCTACTCTACTGTGTTTCCTATGGTGTCCGAAGAGTGAGCTTGCTCAGAACATTAGAACTGTGCTTCCTACACACACGGCCATATCTAGTTCAATTCTGCTTAGGAACCTGACAAGAACAGTAGATCCTCTTCAGTCCAATACACTGTACTTGCTTCGAACAGACGCCAGTGCTATTTGTCCTGTGTATGGCAATGGCAGCGCAATAGTGACAATTATTACCATAAAACAACTCTTGCACGTAGGACCAGAAACTGCATGTGATTCCACTCCATTTAGGACTGGGACACAAACGCTAGCTCGACTTACAAGAAACACACTCTGCTTTTGAGAAAAGAGCACTCTTCTACTCTACTGTGTTTCCTATGGGGTCCAAACAGTGAGCTTGCTCAGAACAAAAGACTGTGCTTCCTACACACAAGGACCATATGTAGTTCAACTCTGCTTAGGAAACTGACAAGAACAGTAGCTCCTATTCAGTCCAATACACTGTACTTGCTGGGAACAGACGTGAGTGCTATTTGCCCTGTGTATGGCAATGGGAGCACAATAGTGACTTTCCTTACCAGAAAACAACTCTTGTTCGTAGGAAAAGAAACTGCATGTGATTCAACTCCATTTAGGACTGGGAAACAAACGCTAGCTCGCCTTACAAGAAACACACTCTGCTTTTGAGAAAAGAGCACTCTTCTACTCTACTGTGTTTCCTATGGGGTCCGAACAGTGAGCTTGCTCAGAACAAAAGAACTGTGCTTCCTACACACACGGCCATATCTAGTTCAATTCTGCTTAGGAACCTGACCAGAACAGTAGATTCTCTTCAGTTCAAAACACTGTACTTGCTCGGAACAGACGGCAGTGCTATTTGTCCTGTGTATGGCAATGGGAGCGCAATAGTGACTATTCTTACCATAAAACAACTCTTGCTCGTAGGACCACAAACTGCATGTGATTCAACTCCATTTCGGACTGGGAAACAAATGCTAGCTCGCCTTACAAGAAACACACTCTGCTTTTGAGAAAAGAGCTCTTTTCTACTCTACTGTGTTTCCAAAGGGGTCCAAACAGTGAGCTTGCTCAGAACAAAAGAACTGTGCTTCCTACACAAGGGCCATATCTAGTTCAATTCTGCTTAGGAACCTGACAAGAAGTAGATCCTCTTCAGTCCAATACACTGTACTTGCTGGGAACAGACGCAAGTGCTATTTGTCCTGTGTATGGCAATGGCAGCGCAATAGTGACTCTTCTTACCATAAAACAACTTTTGCACGTAGGACCAGAAACTTCATGTGATTCCACTCCATTTAGGACTGGGACACAAACGCTAGCTCATTTTACAAGAAACACACTCTGCTTTAGAGAAAAGAGCACTCTTCTACTCTACTGTGTTTCCTATGGGGTCAAAACAGTGAGCTTGCTCAGAACAAAAGAACTGTGCTTCCTACACACGGATCATATCTAGTTCAATTCAGCTTAGGAAACTGACAAGAACAGTAGCACCTATTCAGTCCAATACACTGTACTTGCTGGGAACAGACGGCAGTGCTATTTGCACTGTGAATGGCAATGGGAGCGCAATGTGACTTTCCTTACCAGAAAACAACTCTTGTTCGTAGGAAAAGAAACTGTATGTGATTCAACTCCATGTAGGACTAGGAAACAAACGCTAGCTCGCCTTACAAGAAACACACTCTGCTTTTGAGAAAAGAGCACTCTTCTACTCTACTGTGTTTCCTATGGGGTCCGAACAGTGATCTTGCTCAGAACAAAAGAACTGTGCTTCCTACACACAAGGACCATATGTAGTTCAACTCTGCTTAGGAAACTGACAAGAACAGTAGCTCCTATTCAGTCCAATACACTGTACTTGCTGGGAAAATACGCGAGTGCTATTTGCCCTGTGTATGGCAATGGGAGCACAATAGTGACTTTCCTTACCAGAAAACAACTCTTGTTCGTAGGACCAGAAACTGCATGTGATTCAACTCCATTCACGACTAGGAAACAAATGCTAGCTCGCCTTACAAAAACACACTCTGCTTTTGAGAAAAGAGCACTCTTCTACTCTACTGTGTTTCCTATGGTGTCCGAACAGTGAGCTTGCTCAGAACAAAAGAACTGTGCTTCCTACACATACGGCCATATCTAGTTCAATTCTGCTTAGGAAACTGACAAGAACAGTAGATCCTCTTCAGTCCAATACACTGTACTTGCTGGGAACAGACGCCAGTGCTATTTGTCCTGTGTATGGCAATGCCAGCGCAATAGTGACTATTCTTACCATAAAACAACTCTTGCTCGTAGGACCAGAAACTGCATGTGATTCCACTCCATTTAGGACTGGGAAACAATGGCTAGCTCGCCTTACAAAAAACACACTCTGCTTTTGAGAAAAGAGCACTCTTCTACTCTACTGTGTTTCCTATGGGGTCCAAACAGTGAGCTTGCTCAGAACAAAGAACTGTGCTTCCTACACACACGGACCATATGTAGTTCAACTTTGCTTAGGAAACTGACGAGAACAGCAGCTCCTCTTCAGTCCAATAAACTGTAGTTGCTGGGAACAGACATGAGTGCTATTTGCACTGTGTATGGCAATGAGCGCAATAGTGACTTTCCTTACCAAAAACAATTCTTGCTCGTAGGACCACAAACTGCATGTGATTCAACGCCATTTAGGACTGGGAAACAAATGATAGCTCGCCTTACATGAAACACACTCTGCTTTTGAGAAAAGAGCACTCTTCTACTCTACTGTGTTTGCTATGGGGTCCAAACAGTGAGCTTGCTCAGAACAAAAGAACTGTGCTTCCTACACACATGGACCATATCTAGTTCAACTCTGCTTAGGAAACTGACAAGAACAGTAGCTCCTATTCAGTCCAATACAATGTACTTGCTGGGAACAGACGCGAGTGCTATTTTCACTGTTTATGGCATTTGGAGCGCAATAGTGACTCTTCTTACCAGAAAACAACTCTTGCTCATAGGACCAAAAACTGTCTGTGACTCAACTCCATTTCGGACTGGGAAACAAACGCGAGCTCGCCTTACAAGAAACACACTCTGCTTTAGAGAAAAGAGCACTCTTCTACTCTACTGTGTTTCCTATAGGGCCAGAACAGTGAGCTTGCTCAGAACATAATAACTGTGCTTTCTACAAACACGGGCCATATCTAGTTCAACTCTGCTTAGGAAACTGACAAGAACAGTAGCTCCTCTTCAGTCCGATACACTGTACTTGCTGAGAACAGATGCGAGTGCTATTTGCACTGTGTATGGAAATTGGAGCACAATAGTGACTTGTCTTACTAGAAAACAACTCTTGCTCATAGGACCACAAACTGCATGTGATTCAACGCCATTTAGGACTGGGAAACAAATGCTAGCTCGCCTTACATGAAACACACTCTGCTTTAGAGAAAAGAGCACTCTTCTACTCTACTGTGTTTCCTATGGGGTCCAAACAGTGAGCTTGCTCAGAACAAAGAACTGTGCTTCCTACACACACGGACCATATGTAGTTCAACTTTGCTTAGGAAACTGACAAGAACAGTAGCTCCTCTTCAGTCCAATACACTGTACTTGCTGGGAACAGACACGAGTGCTATTTGCACTGTGTATGGCATTTGGAGCGCAATAGTGACTTTCCTTACCAAAAACAACTCTTGCTCGTAGGACCACAAACTGCATGTGATTCAACGTCATTTAGGACTGGGAAACAAACGCTAGCTCGCCTTACATGAAACACACTCTGCTTTTGAGAAAAGAGCACTCTTCTACTCTACTGTGTTTCCTATGGGGTCCAAACAGTGAGCTTGCTCAGAACAAAGAACTGTGCTTCCTACACACATGGACCATATCTAGTTCAACTCTGCTTAAGAAACTGACAAGAACAGTAGCTCCTCTTCAGTCCAATACACTGTACTTGCTTGGAACATTCGCGAGTGTTATTTGCACTGTGTATGGCAATGAGAGCGCAATAGTGACTTTCCTTACCAGAAAACAACTCTTGCTCGTAGGACCACAAACTGCATGTGATTCAACTCCATTTAGGACTAGGAAACAAACGTTAGCTCGCCTTACAAGAAACACACTCTGCTTTAGAGAAAAGAGCACTCTTCTACTCTACTGTGTTTCCTATAGGGCCAGAACAGTAGCTTGCTCAGAACATAAGAACTGTGCTTCCTACACACGGGCCATATCTAGTTCAACTTTGCTTAGGAAACTGACAAGAACAGTAGCTCCTCTTCAGTCCGATACACTGTACTTGCTGGGAACAGACGCGAGTGCTATATGCACTGTGTATGGCAATGAAAGCACAATCGTGACTTTCCTTACCTGAAAACAACTCTTGCTCGTAGGACCAGAAACTGCATGTGATTCAACTCCATTTAGGACTGGGAAACAAACGCTAACTCGCCTTACAAGAAACACACTCTGCTTTTGAGAAAAGAGCACTCTTCTACTCTACTGTGTTTCCAAGGGGTCCGAACAGTGAGCTTGCTCAGAACAAAAGAACTGGGCTTCCTACACACACGGCCATATCTAGTTCAATTCTGCTTAGGAACCTGACAAGAACAGTAGATCCTCTTCAGTCCAATACACTGTACTTGCTGCGAACAGATGCCAGTGCTATTTGTCCTGTGTATGACAATGGCAGCACAATAGTGACTCTTCTTACTCAGAAAACAACTCTTGCTCGTAGTACCAGAAACTGCATGGGACTCAACTCCATTTAGGACTGCGAAACAAATGCTAGCTCGCCTTACAAGAAACACACTCTGCTTTTGAGAAAAGAGCACTCTTCTACTCTACTGTGTTTCCTGTGGGGTCCAAACAGTGAGCTTGCTCAGAACAAAAGAACTGTGCTTCCTACACACACGGACTATATGTAGTTCAACTCTGCTTAGGAAACTGACAAGAACAGTAGCACCTATTCAGTCCATTACACTGTACTTGCTGGGAACAGACGCTTGTGCTCTTTGCACTGTGTATGGCAATCGGAGCGCAATGTGACTTTCTTTACCAGAAAACAACTCTTGTTGGTAGGACCAGAAACTGCATGTGATTCAACTCCATTTAGGACTAGGAAACAAATGCTAGCTCGCCTTACAAGAAACACACTCTGCTTTAGAGAAAAGAGCACTCATTTACTCTACTGTGTTTCCTATAGGGCCAGAACAGTGAGCTTGCTCAGAACATAAGAACTGTGCTTTCTACACACATGGGCCATATCTAGTTCAACTCTGCTTAGGAAACTGACAAGAACAGTAGCTCCTCTTCAGTCCAATACACTGTACTTGCTGGGAACAGACGTGAGTGCTATTTGCACTGTGTATGGCAATGGGAGCGCAATAATGACTTTCCTTACCAGAAAACAACTCTTGCTCGTAGGACCAGAAACTGCATGTGATTCCACTCCATTTAGGACTGGGACACAAACGCTAGGTCGCCTTACAAGAATCACACTCTGCTTTTGAGAAAAGAGCACTCTTCTACTCTACTGTGTTTCCTATGGTGTCCAAACTGTGAGCTTGCTCAGAACAAAAGACTGTGCTTCCAACACACAAGGACCATATGCAGTTCAACTCTGCTTAGGAAACTGACAAGAACAGTAGCTCCTATTCAGTCCAATACACTGTACTTGCTGGGAACAGACACGAGTGCTATTTGCCCTGTGTATGGCAATGGGAGCACAATAGTGACCTTACTTACCAGAAAACAACTCTTTGTCGTAGGAAAAGAAACTGCATGTGATTCAACTCCATTTAGTACTGGGAAACAAACGCTAGCTCGCCTTACAAGAAACACACTCTGCTTTTGAGAAAAGAGCACTCTTCTACTCTACTGTGTTTCCTATGGGGTCCGAACAGTGAGCTTGCTCAGAACAAAAGAACTGTGCTTCCTACACACACGGCCATATCTAGTTCAATTCTGCTTAGGAACCTGACAAGAACAGTAGATCCTCTTCAGTTCAATACACTGTACTTGCTCGGAACAGACGCCAGTGCTATTTGTCCTGTGTATGGCAATGGGAGCGCAATAGTGACTATTCTTACCATAAAACAACTCTTGCTCGTAGGACCACAAACTGCATGTGATTCCACTCCATTTAGGACTGGGAAACAAACGCTAGCTCGCCTTACAAGAAACACACTCTGCTTTTGAGAAAAGAGCACTCTTCTAATCTACTGTGTTTCCTATAGGGCCAGAACAGTGAGCTTGCTCAGAACATAAGAACTGTGCTTCCTACACACACGGGCCTTATCTAGTTCAACTCTGCTTAGGAAAGTGACAAGAACAGTAGCTCCTCTTCAGTCCGATACACTGTACTTGCTGGGAACAGACGCGAGTGCTATTTGCACTGTGTATGGCAATTGGAGCTCAATAGTGACTTTCCTTACCAGAAAACAACTCTTGCTCGTAGGACCAGAAACTGCATGTGATTCAACTCCATTTAGGACTGGGAAACAAACGCTAGCTCGCCTTACAAGAAACACACTCTGTTTTGAGAAAAGAGCACTCTTCTACTCTACTGTGTTTCCTATGGGGTCCAAACAGTGAGCTTGCTCAGAACAAAAGAACTGTGCTTCCTACACACACGGCCATACCTAGCTCAATTCTGCTTAGGAACCTGACAAGAACAGTAGATCCTCTTCAGTCCAATACACTGTACTTGCTGCGAACAGACGCCAGTGCTATTTGTCCTGTGTATGGCAATGGCAGCGCAATAATGACTATTCTTACCATAAAACAACTCTTGCTCTTAGGACCACAAACTGCATGTGATTCAACTCCATTTAGGACTGCGAAACAAATGCTAGCTCGCCTTACAAGAAACACACTCTGCTTTTCAGAAATGAGCACTCTTCTACTCTACTGTGTTTCCTATGGGGTCCGAACAGTGAGCTTGCTCAGAACAAAAGAACTGTGCTTCCTACACACACGGCCATATCTATTTCAATTCTGCTTAGGAACCTGACAAGAACAGTAGATCCTCTTCAGTCCAATACACTGTACTTGCTGGGAACAGACGCCTGTGCTATTTGTCCTGTGTATGGCAATGCCAGCGCAATAGTGACTATTCTTACCATAAAACAACTCTTGCTCGTAGGACCAGAAACTGCATGTGATTCCACTCCATTTAGGACTGTGAAACAAACGCTAGCTCGCCTTACAAGAAACACAATCTGCTTTTGGGAAAAGAGCACTCTTCTACTCTACTGTGTTTGATATGGGGTCCAAACAGTGAGCTTGCTCAGAACAAAAGAACTGTGCTTCCTACACACATGGACCATATCTAGTTCAACTCTGCTTAGGAAACTGACAAGAACAGTAGCTCCTATTCAGTCCAATACAATGTACTTGCTGGGAACAGACGCGAGTGTTCTTTTCACTGTTTATGGCATTTGGAGCGCAATAGTGACTCTTCTTACCAGAAAACAACTTTTGCTCGTAGGATCAAAAACTGTCTGTGACTCAACTCCATTTAGGACTGGGAAACAAACACGAGCTCACCTTACAAGAAACACACTCTGCTTTAGAGAAAAGAGCACTCTTCTACTCTACTGTGTTTCCTAGAGGGCCAGAACAGTGAGCTTGCTCAGAACATAATAACTGTGCTTCCTACAAACACGGGCCATATCTAGTTCAACTCTGCTTAGGAAACTGACAAGAACAGTAGCTCCTCTTAAGTCCGATACACTGTACTTGCTGAGAACAGATGCGAGTGCTATTTGCACTGTGTATGGAAATTGGAGCACAATAGTGCGTCGTCTTACTAGAAAACAACTCTTGCTCATAGGACAAAAAACTGCATGTGACTCAACTCCATTTAGGACTGGGAAACAAACTCCAGCTCGCCTTACAAGAAACACACTCTGCTTTTGAGAAAAGGGCACTCTTCTACTCTACTGTGTTTCCTATAGGGCCAGAACAGTGAGCTTGCTCAGAAGAAATGAATTGTGCTTCCTAGACACACGGGCCATATCTACTTCAACTCTGCTTAGGAAACTGAGAAGAACAGTAGCTCCTCTTCAGTCCAATACACTGTATTTGCTGGGAACAGACTGGAGTGCTATTTGCACTGTATATGGCAATGGGAGCACAATAGTGACTTTCCTTACCAGAAAACATCTCTGTCTCGTAGGACCAGAATCTGCATGTGATTCAACTCCATTTAGGACTTGGAAACAAAAGCTAGCTCGCCTTACAAGAAAGACACTCTGCTTTAGAGAAAAGAGCACTCTTCTACTCTACTGTGTTTCCTATGGGGTCCAAACAGTGAGCTTGCTCAGAACAAAGAACTGTGCTTCCTACACACACGGACCATATGTAGTTCAACTTTGCTTAGGAAACTGACAAGAACAGTAGCTCCTCTTCAGTCCAATACACTGTACTTGCTGGGAACAGACACGAGTGCTATTTGCACTGTGTATGGCAATGAGCGCAATAGTGACTTTCCTTACCAAAAACAACTCTTGCTCGTAGGACCACAAACTGCATGTGATTCACGCCATTTAGGACTGGGAAACAAATGCTAGCTAGCCTTACATGAAACACACTCTGCTTTTGAGAAAAGAGCACTCTTCTACTCTACTGTGTTTCCTATGGGGTCCAAACAGTGAGCTTGCTCAGAACAAAAGAACTGTGCTTCCTACACACATGGACCATATCTAGTTCAACTCTGCTTAAGTAATTGACAAGAACAGTAGCTCCTCTTCAGTCCAATACACTGTACTTGCTTGGAACATTCGCGAGTGTTATTTGCACTGTGTATGGCAATGAGAGCGCAATAGTGACTTTCCTTACCAGAAAACAACTCTTGCTCGTAGGACCAAAAACTGCATGTGATTCAACTCCATTTAGGACTAGGAAACAAACGTTAGCTCGCCTTACAAGAAACACACTCTGCTTTAGAGAAAAGAGCACTCTTCTACTCTACTGTGTTTCCTATAGGGCCAGAACAGTAGCTTGCTCAGAACATAAGAACTGTGCTTCCTACACACACGGGCCATATCTAGTTCAACTTTGCTTAGGAAACTGACAAGAACAGTAGCTCCTCTTCAGTCCGATACACTGTACTTGCTGGGAACAGACGCGAGTGCTATATGCACTGTGTATGGCAATGAAAGCACAATCGTGACTTTCCTTACCTGAAAACAACTCTTGCTCGTAGGACCAGAAACTGCATGTGATTCAACTCCATTTAGGACTGGGAAACAAACACTAACTCGCCTTACAAGAAACACACTCTGCTTTTGAGAAAAGAGCACTCTTCTACTCTAATGTGTTTCCAAGGGGTCCGAACAGTGAGCTTGCTCAGAACAAAAGAACTGGGCTTCCTACACACACGGCCATATCTAGTTCAATTCTGCTTAGGAACCTGACAAGAACAGTAGATCCTCTTCAGTCCAATACACTGTACTTGCTGCGAACAGACGCCAGTGCTATTTGTCCTGTGTATGACAATGGCAGCACAATAGTGACTCTTCTTACTCAGAAAACAACTCTTGCTCGTAGTACCAGAAACTGCATGGGACTCAACTCCATTTAGG
The DNA here is from genome assembly GCF_949786415.1 of Peromyscus eremicus. Lineage (NCBI taxonomy): Eukaryota > Metazoa > Chordata > Mammalia > Rodentia > Cricetidae > Peromyscus > Peromyscus eremicus. Next base: position 233,491 of record NW_026734434.1, on the reverse strand, counting down.
ACTAGGAAACAAACGCTAGCTCGCCTTACAAGAAACACACTCTGCTTTTGAGAAAAGAGCACTCTTCTACTCTACTGTGTTTCCTGTGGGGTCCAAACAGTGAGCTTGCTCAGAACAAAAGAACTGTGCTTCCTACACACACGGACTATATGTAGTTCAACTCTGCTTAGGAAACTGACAAGAACAGTAGCACCTATTCAGTCCATTACACTGTACTTGCTGGGAACAGACGCTTGTGCTCTTTGCACTGTGTATGGCAATCGGAGCGCAATGTGACTTTCTTTACCAGAAAACAACTCTTGTTCGTAGGACCAGAAACTGCATGTGATTCAACTCCATTTAGGACTAGGAAACAAACGCTAGCTCGCCTTACAAGAAACACACTCTGCTTTAGAGAAAAGAGCACTCATTTACTCTACTGTGTTTCCTATAGGGCCAGAACAGTGAGCTTGCTCAGAACATAAGAACTGTGCTTCCTACACACATGGGCCATATCTAGTTCAACTCTGCTTAGGAAACTGACAAGAACAGTAGCTCCTCTTCAGTCCAATACACTGTACTTGCTGCGAACAGACGTGAGTGCTATTTGCACTGTGTATGGCAATGGGAGCGCAATAATGACTTTCCTTACCAGAAAACAACTCTTGCTCGTAGGACCAGAAACTGCATGTGATTCCACTCCATTTAGGACTGGGACACAAACGCTAGGTCGCCTTACAAGAATCACACTCTGCTTTTGAGAAAAGAGCACTCTTCTACTCTACTGTGTTTCTATGGTGTCCAAACTGTGAGCTTGCTCAGAACAAAAGACTGTGCTTCCGACACACAAGGACCATATGTAGTTCAACTCTGCTTAGGAAACTGACAAGAACAGTAGCTCCTATTCAGTCCAATACACTGTACTTGCTGGGAACAGACACGAGTGCTATTTGCCCTGTGTATGGCAATGGGAGCACAATAGTGACCTTACTTACCAGAAAACAACTCTTTGTCGTAGGAAAAGAAACTGCATGTGATTCAACTCCATTTAGGACTGGGAAACAAACGCTAGCTCGCCTTACAAGAAACACACTCTGCTTTTGAGAAAAGAGCACTCTTCTACTCTACTGTGTTTCCTATGGGGTCCGAACAGTGAGCTTGCTCAGAACAAAAGAACTGTGCTTCCTACACACACTGCCATATCTAGTTCAATTCTGCTTAGGAACCTGACAAGAACAGTAGATCCTCTTCAGTTCAATACACTGTACTTGCTCGGAACAGACGCCAGTGCTATTTGTCCTGTGTATGGCAATGGGAGCACAATAGTGACTATTCTTACCATAAAACAACTCTTGCTCGTAGGACCACAAACTGCATGTGATTCCACTCCATTTAGGACCGGGAAACAAACGCTAGCTCGCCTTACAAGAAACACACTCTGCTTTTGAGAAAAGAGCACTCTTCTACTCTACTGTGTTTCCAAAGGGGTCAAAACAGTAAGCTTGCTCAGAACAAAAGAACTGTGCTTCCTACACACATGGACCATATCTAGTTCAACTTTGCTTAGGAAACTGACAAGAACAGTAGCTCCTATTCAGTCCAATACAATGTACTTCCTGGGAACAGACGGGAGTGCTATTTACACTGTGAATGGCAATGGGAGCACAATGTGACTTTCCTTACCAGAAAACAACTCTTGTTCGTAGGAAAAGAAACTGTATGTGATTCAACTCCATGTAGGACTAGGAAATAAACGCTAGCTTGCCTTACATGAAACACACTCTGCTTTTGAGAAAAGAGCACTCTTCTACTCTACTGTGTTTCCTATGGGGTCCGAACAGTGATCTTGCTCAGAACAAAAGAACTGTGCTTCCTATACACAAGGACCATATGTAGTTCAACTCTGCTTAGGAAAGTGACAAGAACAGTAGCTCCTCTTCAGTCCGATACACTGTACATGCTGGGAACAGACGCGAGTGCTATTTGCACTGTGTATGGCAATGGGAGCGCAATAGTGACTTTCCTTACCAGAAAACAACTCTTGCTCGTAGGACCAGAAACTGCATGTGATTCAACTCCATTTAGGACTGGGAAACAAACGCTAGCTCGCCTTACAAGAAACACACTCTGCTTTTGAGAAAAGAGCACTCTTCTACTCTACTGTGTTTCCTATGGGGTCCGAACAGTGAGCTTGCTCAGAACAAAAGAACTGTGCATCCTACACACACGGCCATACCTAGTTCAATTCTGCTTAGGAACCTGACAAGAACAGTAGATCCTCTTCAGTCCAATACACTGTACTTGCTGCGAACAGAAGCCAGTGCTATTTGTCCTGTGTATGGCAATGGCAGTGCTATAATGACTATTCTTACTATAAAACAACTCTTGCTCGTAGGACCACAAACTGCATGTGATTCAACTCCATTTAGGACTGGGAAACAAATGCTAGCTCGCCTTACAAGAAACACACTCTGCTTTTCAGAAATGAGCACTCTTCTACTCTACTGTGTTTCCTATGGGGTCCGAACAGTGAGCTTGCTCAGAACAAAAGAACTGTGCTTCCTACACACACGGCCATATCTAGTTCAATTCTGCTTAGGAAACTGACAAGAACAGTAGCTCCTCTTCAGTCCAATACACTGTACTTGCAGGGAACAGACGCCAGTGCTATTTGTCCTGTGTATGGCAATGCCAGCGCAATAGTGACTATTCTTACCATAAAACAACTCTTGCTCGTAGGACCAGAAACTGCATGTGATTCCACTCCATTTAGGACTGGGAAACAAACCCTAGCTCGCCTTACAAGAAACACACTCTGCTTTTGAGAAAAGAGCACTCTTCTACTCTACTGTGTTTCTATGGGGTCCAAACAGTGAGCTTGCTCAGAACAAAAGAACTGTGCTTCCTACACACATGGACCATATCTAGTTCAACTCTGCTTAGGAAACTGACAAGAACAGTAGCTCCTATTCAGTCCAATACAATGTACTTGCTGGGAACAGACGCGATTGCTATTTTCACTGTTTATGGCATTTTGAGCGCAATACTGACTCTTCTTACCAGAAAACAACTCTTCCTCGTAGGACAAAAAACTGTCTGTGACTCAACTCCATTTAGGACTGGAAAACAAACGCGAGCTCGCTTACAAGAAACACACTCTGCTTTAGAGAAAAGAGCACTCTTCTACTCTACTGTGTTTCCTATAGGGCCAGAACAGTGAGCTTGCTCAGAACATAATAACTGTGCTTCCTACAAACACGGGCCATATCTAGTTCAACTCTGCTTAGGATACTGACAAGAACAGTAACTCCTCTTCAGTCCAATACACTGTACTTGCTGGGAACAGACACGAGTGCTATTTGCACTGTGTATGGCAATGAGCGCAATAGTGACTTTCCTTACCAAAAACAACTCTTGCTCGTAGGACCACAAACTACATGTGATTCAACGCCATTTAGGACTGGGAAACAAATGCTAGCTTGCCTTACATGAAACACACTCTGCTTTTGAGAAAAGAGCACTCTTCTACTCTACTGTGTTTCCTATGGGGTCCAAACAGTGAGCTTGCTCAGAACAAAGAACTGTGATTCCTACACACATGGACCATATCTAGTTCAACTCTGTTTAAGAAACTGACAAGAACAGTAGCTCCTCTTCAGTCCAATACACTGTACTTGCTTGGAACATTCGCGAGTGTTATTTGCACTGTGTATGGCAATGAGAGCACAATAGTGACTTTCCTTACCAGAAAACAACTCTTGCTCGTAGGACTACAAACTGCATGTGATTCAACGCCATTTAGGACTGGTAAACAAATGCTAGCTTGCCTTACAAGAAACACTCTCTGTTTTTTAGAAAAGAGCTCCCTTCTACTCTATGGTGTTTCCTATGGGGTCCAAAAAGTGAGCTTGCTCAGAACAAAATAACTCTGCTTCCTGCAGACATGGACCATATCAAGTTCAACTCTACTTAGGAAACTGACAAGAACAGTAGCTCCTATTCATTCCAATACACTGTACATGCTGGGAAGAGACGCGAGTGCTATTTGCACTGGGCATGGCATTTGGAGCACAATAGTGACTCTTATTACCAGAAAAAAACTCTTGCTTGTAGGACCAAAAACTGCATGTGATTCCACTCCATTAAGACTGGGACACAAACGCTAGCTCGCCTTACAAGAATCACACTCTGCTTTAGAGAAAAGAGCACTCATTTACTCTACTGTGTTTCCTATAGGGCCAGAAGAGTGAGCTTGCTCAGAACATAAGAACTGTGCTTCCTACACACACGGGCCATATCTAGTTCAACTCTGCTTAGGAAACTGACAAGAACAGTAGCTCCTCTTCAGTCCGATACACTGTACTTGCTGGGAACAGATGCCAGTGCTATATGCACTGTGTATGGCAATGAAAGTGCAATCGTGACTTTCCTTACCTGAAAACAACTCTTGCTCGTAGGACCAGAAACTGCATGTGATTCAACTCCATTTAGGACTGGGAAACAAACGCTAGCTCGCCTTACAAGAAACACACTCTGCTTTTGAGAAAAGAGCACTCTTCTACTCTACTGTGTTTCCTATGGGTTCCGAAGAGTGAGCTTGCTCAGAACATAAGAACTGTGCTTCCTACACACACGGCCATATCTAGTTCAATTCTGCTTAGGAACCTGACAAGAACAGTAGATCCTCTTCAGTCCAATACACTGTACTTGCTGCGAACAGGCGCCAGTGCTATTTGTCCTGTGTATGGCAATGGCAGCGCAATAGTGACAATTATTACCATAAAACAACTCTTGCACGTAGGACCAGAAACTGCATGTGATTCCACTCCATTTAGGACTGGGACACAAACGCTAGCTCGACTTACAAGAAACACACTCTGCTTTTGAGAAAAGAGCACTCTTCTACTCTACTGTGTTTGTTATGGGGTCCAAACAGTGAGCTTGCTCAGAACAAAAGACTGTGCTTCCTACACACAAGGACCATATGTAGTTCAACTCTGCTTAGGAAACTGACAAGAACAGTAGCTCCTATTCAGTCCAATACACTGTACTTGCTGGGAACAGACGCGAGTGCTATTTGCCCTGTGTATGGCAATGGGAGCACAATAGTGACTTTCCTTACCAGAAAACAACTCTTGTTCGTAGGAAAAGAAACTGCATGTGATTCAACTCCATTTAGGACTGGGAAACAAACGCTAGCTCGCCTTACAAGAAACACACTCTGCTTTTGAGAAAAGAGCACTCTTCTACTCTACTGTGTTTCCTATGGGGTCCGAACAGTGAGCTTGCTCAGAACAAAAGAACTGTGCTTCCTACACACACGGCCATATCTAGTTCAATTCTGCTTAGGAACCTTACCAGAACAGTAGATTCTCTTCAGTTCAATACACTGTACTTGCTCGGAACAGACGCCAGTGCTATTTGTCCTGTGTATGGCAATGGGAGCGCAATAGTGACTATTCTTACCATAAAACAACTCTTGCTCGTAGGACCACAAACTGCATGTGATACAACTCCATTTCGGACTGGGAAACAAATGCTAGCTCGCCTTACAAGAAACACACTCTGCTTTTGAGAAAAGAGCTCTTTTCTACTCTACTGTGTTTCCAAAGGGGTCCAAACAGTGAGCTTGCTCAGAACAAAAGAACTGTGCTTCCTACACAAGGGCCATATCTAGTTCAATTGTGCTTAGGAACCTGACAAGAAGTAGATCCTCTTCAGTCCAATACACTGTACTTGCTGGGAACAGACGCAAGTGCTATTTGTCCTGTGTATGGCAATGGCAGCGCAATAGTGACTCTTCTTACCATAAAACAACTCTTGCACGTAGGACCAGAAACTTCATGTGATTCCACTCCTTTTAGGACTGGGACACAAACGCTAGCTCATTTTACAAGAAACACACTCTGCTTTAGAGAAAAGAGCACTCTTCTACTCTACTGTGTTTCCTATGGGGTCAAAACAGTGAGCTTGCTCAGAACAAAAGAACTGTGCTTCCTACACACACGGATCATATCTAGTTCAATTCAGCTTAGGAAACTGACAAGAACAGTAGCACCTATTCAGTCCAATACACTGTACTTGCTGGGAACAGACGGCAGTGCTATTTGCACTGTGAATGGCAATGGGAGCGCAATGTGACTTTCCTTACCAGAAAACAACTCTTGTTCGTAGGAAAAGAAACTGTATGTGATTCAACTCCATGTAGGACTAGGAAACAAACGCTAGCTCGCCTTACAAGAAACACACTCTGCTTTTGAGAAAAGAGCACTCTTCTACTCTACTGTGTTTCCTATGGGGTCCGAACAGTGATCTTGCTCAGAACAAAAGAACTGTGCTTCCTACACACAAGGACCATATGTAGTTCAACTCTGCTTAGGAAACTGACAAGAACAGTAGCTCCTATTCAGTCCAATACACTGTACTTGCTGGGAAAATACGCGAGTGCTATTTGCCCTGTGTATGGCAATGGGAGCACAATAGTGACTTTCCTTACCAGAAAACAACTCTTGTTCGTAGGACCAGAAACTGCATGTGATTCAACTCCATTCATGACTAGGAAACAAATGCTAGCTCGCCTTACAAGAAACACACTCTGCTTTTGAGAAAAGAGCACTCTTCTACTCTGCTGTGTTTCCTATGGTGTCCGAACAGTGAGCTTGCTCAGAACAAAAGAACTGTGCTTCCTACACATACGGCCATATCTAGTTCAATTCTGCTTAGGAAACTGACAAGAACAGTAGATCCTCTTCAGTCCAATACACTGTACTTGCTGGGAACAGACGCCAGTGCTATTTGTCCTGTGTATGGCAATGCCAGCGCAATAGTGACTATTCTTACCATAAAACAACTCTTGCTCGTAGGACCAGAAACTGCATGTGATTCCACTCCATTTAGGACTGGGAAACAAACGCTAGCTCGCCTTACAAGAAACACACTCTGCTTTTGAGAAAAGAGCACTCTTCTACTCTACTGTGTTTCCTATGGGGTCCAAACAGTGAGCTTGCTCAGAAGAAAGAACTGTGCTTCCTACACACACGGACCATATGTAGTTCAACTTTGCTTAGGAAACTGACAAGAACAGCAGCTCCTCTTCAGTCCAATAAACTGTAGTTGCTGGGAACAGACACGAGTGCTATTTGCACTGTGTATGGCAATGAGCGCAATAGTGACTTTCCTTACCAAAAACAACTCTTGCTCGTAGGACCACAAACTGCATGTGATTCAACGCCATTTAGGACTGGGAAACAAATGATAGCTCGCCTTACATGAAACACACTCTGCTTTTGAGAAAAGAGCACTCTTCTACTCTACTGTGTTTCCTATGGGGTCCGAACAGTGAGCTTGCTCAGAACAAAAGAACTGTGCTTCCTACACACACGGCCATATCTAGTTCAATTCTGCTTAGGAACCTGACAAGAACAGTAGATCCTCTTCAGTCCAATACACTGTACTTGCTGCGAACAGAAGCCAGTGCTATTTGTCCTGTGTATGGCAATTGCAGCGCAATAATGACTATTCTTACCATAAAACAACTCTTGCTCGTAGGACCAGAAACTGCATGTGATTCTACTCCATTTAGGACTGGGAAACAAACGCTAGCTCGCCTTACAAGAAACACACTCTGCTTTTGAGAAAAGAGCACTCTTCTACACTACTGTGTTTGCTATGGGGTCCAAACAGTGAGCTTGCTCAGAACAAAAGAACTGTGCTTCCTACACACATGGACCATATCTAGTTCAACTCTGCTTAGGAAACTGACAAGAACAGTAGCTCCTATTCAGTCCAATACAATGTTCTTGCTGGGAACAGACGCGAGTGCTATTTTCACTGTTTATGGCATTTGGAGCGCAATAGTGACTCTTCTTACCAGAAAACAACTCTTGCTCGTAGGACCAAAAACTGTCTGTGACTCAACTCCATTTAGGACTGGGAAACAAACGCGAGCTCGCCTTACAAGAAACACACTCTCCTTTAGAGAAAAGAGCACTCTTCTACTCTACTGTGTTTCCTATAGGGCCAGAACAGTGAGCTTGCTCAGAACATAATAACTGTGCTTTCTACAAACACGGGCCATATCTAGTTCAACTCTGCTTAGGAAACTGACAAGAACAATAGCTCCTCTTCAGTCCAATACACTGTACTTGCTGAGAACAGATGCGAGTGCTATTTGCACTGTGTATGGAAATTGGAGCACAATAGTGACTTGTCTTACTAGAAAACAACTCTTGCTCATAGGACCACAAACTGCATGTGATTCAACGCCATTTAGGACTGGGAAACAAATGCTAGCTCGCCTTACATGAAACACACTCTGCTTTAGAGAAAAGAGCACTCTTCTACTCTACTGTGTTTCCTATGGGGTCCAAACAATGAGCTTGCTCAGAACAAAGAACTGTGCTTCCTACACACACGGACCATATGTAGTTCAACTTTGCTTAGGAAACTGACAAGAACAGTAGCTCCTCTTCAGTCCAATACACTGTACTTGCTGGGAACAGATGCCAGTGCTATATGCACTGTGTATGGCAATGAAAGTGCAATCGTGACTTTCCTTACCTGAAAACAACTCTTGCTCGTAGGACCAGAAACTGCATGTGATTCAACTCCATTTAGGACTGGGAAACAAACGCTAGCTCGCCTTACAAGAAACACACTCTGCTTTTGAGAAAAGAGCACTCTTCTACTCTACTGTGTTTCCTATGGGTTCCGAAGAGTGAGCTTGCTCAGAACATAAGAACTGTGCTTCCTACACACACGGCCATATCTAGTTCAATTCTGCTTAGGAACCTGACAAGAACAGTAGATCCTCTTCAGTCCAATACACTGTACTTGCTGCGAACAGGCGCCAGTGCTATTTGTCCTGTGTATGGCAATGGCAGCGCAATAGTGACAATTATTACCATAAAACAACTCTTGCACGTAGGACCAGAAACTGCATGTGATTCCACTCCATTTAGGACTGGGACACAAACGCTAGCTCGACTTACAAGAAACACACTCTGCTTTTGAGAAAAGAGCACTCTTCTACTCTACTGTGTTTGTTATGGGGTCCAAACAGTGAGCTTGCTCAGAACAAAAGACTGTGCTTCCTACACACAAGGACCATATGTAGTTCAACTCTGCTTAGGAAACTGACAAGAACAGTAGCTCCTATTCAGTCCAATACACTGTACTTGCTGGGAACAGACGCGAGTGCTATTTGCCCTGTGTATGGCAATGGGAGCACAATAGTGACTTTCCTTACCAGAAAACAACTCTTGTTCGTAGGAAAAGAAACTGCATGTGATTCAACTCCATTTAGGACTGGGAAACAAACGCTAGCTTGCCTTACAAGAAACACACTCTGCTTTTGAGAAAAGAGCACTCTTCTACTCTACTGTGTTTCCTATGGGGTCCGAACAGTGAGCTTGCTCAGAACAAAAGAACTGTGCTTCCTACACACACGGCCATATCTAGTTCAATTCTGCTTAGGAACCTTACCAGAACAGTAGATTCTCTTCAGTTCAATACACTGTACTTGCTCGGAACAGACGCCAGTGCTATTTGTCCTGTGTATGGCAATGGGAGCGCAATAGTGACTATTCTTACCATAAAACAACTCTTGCTCGTAGGACCACAAACTGCATGTGATACAACTCCATTTCGGACTGGGAAACAAATGCTAGCTCGCCTTACAAGAAACACACTCTGCTTTTGAGAAAAGAGCTCTTTTCTACTCTACTGTGTTTCCAAAGGGGTCCAAACAGTGAGCTTGCTCAGAACAAAAGAACTGTGCTTCCTACACAAGGGCCATATCTAGTTCAATTGTGCTTAGGAACCTGACAAGAAGTAGATCCTCTTCAGTCCAATACACTGTACTTGCTGGGAACAGACGCAAGTGCTATTTGTCCTGTGTATGGCAATGGCAGCGCAATAGTGACTCTTCTTACCATAAAACAACTCTTGCACGTAGGACCAGAAACTTCATGTGATTCCACTCCTTTTAGGACTGGGACACAAACGCTAGCTCATTTTACAAGAAACACACTCTGCTTTAGAGAAAAGAGCACTCTTCTACTCTACTGTGTTTCCTATGGGGTCAAAACAGTGAGCTTGCTCAGAACAAAAGAACTGTGCTTCCTACACACACGGATCATATCTAGTTCAATTCAGCTTAGGAAACTGACAAGAACAGTAGCACCTATTCAGTCCAATACACTGTACTTGCTGGGAACAGACGGCAGTGCTATTTGCACTGTGAATGGCAATGGGAGCGCAATGTGACTTTCCTTACCAGAAAACAACTCTTGTTCGTAGGAAAAGAAACTGTATGTGATTCAACTCCATGTAGGACTAGGAAACAAACGCTAGCTCGCCTTACAAGAAACACACTCTGCTTTTGAGAAAAGAGCACTCTTCTACTCTACTGTGTTTCCTATGGGGTCCGAACAGTGATCTTGCTCAGAACAAAAGAACTGTGCTTCCTACACACAAGGACCATATGTAGTTCAACTCTGCTTAGGAAACTGACAAGAACAGTAGCTCCTATTCAGTCCAATACACTGTACTTGCTGGGAAAATACGCGAGTGCTATTTGCCCTGTGTATGGCAATGGGAGCACAATAGTGACTTTCCTTACCAGAAAACAACTCTTGTTCGTAGGACCAGAAACTGCATGTGATTCAACTCCATTCATGACTAGGAAACAAATGCTAGCTCGCCTTACAAGAAACACACTCTGCTTTTGAGAAAAGAGCACTCTTCTACTCTGCTGTGTTTCCTATGGTGTCCGAACAGTGAGCTTGCTCAGAACAAAAGAACTGTGCTTCCTACACATACGGCCATATCTAGTTCAATTCTGCTTAGGAAACTGACAAGAACAGTAGATCCTCTTCAGTCCAATACACTGTACTTGCTGGGAACAGACGCCAGTGCTATTTGTCCTGTGTATGGCAATGCCAGCGCAATAGTGACTATTCTTACCATAAAACAACTCTTGCTCGTAGGACCAGAAACTGCATGTGATTCCACTCCATTTAGGACTGGGAAACAAACGCTAACTCGCCTTACAAGAAACACACTCTGCTTTTGAGAAAAGAGCACTCTTCTACTCTACTGTGTTTCCTATGGGGTCCAAACAATGAGCTTGCTCAGAACAAAGAACTGTGCTTCCTACACACACGGACCATATGTAGTTCAACTTTGCTTAGGAAACTGACAAGAACAGCAGCTCCTCTTCAGTCCAATAAACTGTAGTTGCTGGGAACAGACACGAGTGCTATTTGCACTGTGTATGGCAATGAGCGCAATAGTGACTTTCCTTACCAAAAAAAACTCTTGCTCGTAGGACCACAAACTGCATGTGATTCAACGCCATTTAGGACTGGGAAACAAATGATAGCTCGCCTTACATGAAACACACTCTGCTTTTGAGAAAAGAGCACTCTTCTACTCTACTGTGTTTCCTATGGGGTCCGAACAGTGAGCTTGCTCAGAACAAAAGAACTGTGCTTCCTACACACACGGCCATATCTAGTTCAATTCTGCTTAGGAACCTGACAAGAACAGTAGATCCTCTTCAGTCCAATACACTGTACTTGCTGCGAACAGAAGCCAGTGCTATTTGTCCTGTGTATGGCAATTGCAGCGCAATAATGACTATTCTTACCATAAAACAACTCTTGCTCGTAGGACCAGAAACTGCATGTGATTCTACTCCATTTAGGACTGGGAAACAAACGCTAGCTCGCCTTACAAGAAACACACTCTGCTTTTGAGAAAAGAGCACTCTTCTACACTACTGTGTTTGCTATGGGGTCCAAACAGTGAGCTTGCTCAGAACAAAAGAACTGTGCTTCCTACACACATGGACCATATCTAGTTCAACTCTGCTTAGGAAACTGACAAGAACAGTAGCTCCTATTCAGTCCAATACAATGTACTTGCTGGGAACAGACGCGAGTGCTATTTTCACTGTTTATGGCATTTGGAGCGCAATAGTGACTCTTCTTACCAGAAAACAACTCTTGCTCGTAGGACCAAAAACTGTCTGTGACTCAACTCCATTTAGGACTGGGAAACAAACGCGAGCTCGCCTTACAAGAAACACACTCTCCTTTAGAGAAAAGAGCACTCTTCTACTCTACTGTGTTTCCTATAGGGCCAGAACAGTGAGCTTGCTCAGAACATAATAACTGTGCTTTCTACAAACACGGGCCATATCTAGTTCAACTCTGCTTAGGAAACTGACAAGAACAGTAGCTCCTCTTCAGTCCAATACACTGTACTTGCTGAGAACAGATGCGAGTGCTATTTGCACTGTGTATGGAAATTGGAGCACAATAGTGACTTGTCTTACTAGAAAACAACTCTTGCTCATAGGACCACAAACTGCATGTGATTCAACGCCATTTAGGACTGGGAAACAAATGCTAGCTCGCCTTACATGAAACACACTCTGCTTTAGAGAAAAGAGCACTCTTCTACTCTACTGTGTTTCCTATGGGGTCCAAACAATGAGCTTGCTCAGAACAAAGAACTGTGCTTCCTACACACACGGACCATATGTAGTTCAACTTTGCTTAGGAAACTGACAAGAACAGTAGCTCCTCTTCAGTCCAATACACTGTACTTGCTGGGAACAGATGCCAGTGCTATATGCACTGTGTATGGCAATGAAAGTGCAATCGTGACTTTCCTTACCTGAAAACAACTCTTGCTCGTAGGACCAGAAACTGCATGTGATTCAACTCCATTTAGGACTGGGAAACAAACGCTAGCTCGCCTTACAAGAAACACACTCTGCTTTTGAGAAAAGAGCACTCTTCTACTCTACTGTGTTTCCTATGGGTTCCGAAGAGTGAGCTTGCTCAGAACATAAGAACTGTGCTTCCTACACACACGGCCATATCTAGTTCAATTCTGCTTAGGAACCTGACAAGAACAGTAGATCCTCTTCAGTCCAATACACTGTAATTGCTGCGAACAGACGCCAGTGCTATTTGTCCTGTGTATGGCAATGGCAGCGCAATAGTGACAATTATTACCATAAAACAACTCTTGCACGTAGGACCAGAAACTGCATGTGATTCCACTCCATTTAGGACTGGGACACAAACGCTAGCTCGACTTACAAGAAACACACTCTGCTTTTGAGAAAAGAGCACTCTTCTACTCTACTGTGTTTCCTATGGGGTCCAAACAGTGAGCTTGCTCAGAACAATAGACTGTGCTTCCTACACACAAGGACCATATCTAGTTCAACTCTGCTTAGGAAACTGACAAGAACAGTAGCTCCTATTCAGTCCAATACACTGTACTTGCTGGGAACAGACGCGAGTGCTATTTGCCCAGTGTATGGCAATGGGAGCACAATAGTGAGTTTCCTTACCAGAAAACAACTCTTGTTCGTAGGAAAAAAAACTGCATGTGATTCAACTCCATTTAGGACTGGGAAACAAACGCTAGCTCGCCTTACAAGAAACATACTCTGCTTTTGAGAAAAGAGCACTCTTCTACTCTACTGTGTTTCCTATGGGGTCCGAACAGTGAGCTTCCTCAGAACAAAAGAACTGTGCTTCCTACACACACGGCCATATCTGGTTCAATTCTGCTTAGGAACCTGACAAGAACAGTAGATTCTCTTCAGTTCAATACACTGTACTTGCTCGGAACAGACGCCAGTGCTATTTGTCCTGTGTATGGCAATGGGAGCGCAATAGTGACTATACTTACCATAAAACAACTCTTGCTCGTAGGACCACAAACTGCATGTGATTCAACTCCATTTAGGACTGGGAAACAAATGCTAGCTCGCCTTACAAGAAACACACTCTGCTTTTGAGAAAAGAGCTCTCTTCTACTCTACTGTGTTTCCAAAGGGGTCCAAACAGTGAGCTTGCTCAGAACAAAAGAACTGTGCTTCCTACACATACGGCCATATCTAGTTCAATTCTGCTTAGGAAACTGACAAGAACAGTAGATCCTCTTCAGTCCAATACACTGTACTTGCAGGGAACAGACGCCAGTGCTATTTGTCCTGTGTATGGCAATGCCAGCGCAATAGTGACTATTCTTACCATAAAACAACTCTTGCTCGTAGGACCAGAAACTGCATGTGATTCCACTCCATTTAGGACTGGGAAACAAACCCTAGCTCGCCTTACAAGAAACACACTCTGCTTTTGAGAAAAGAGCACTCTTCTACTCTACTGTGTTTCTATGGGGTCCAAACAGTGAGCTTGCTCAGAACAAAAGAACTGTGCTTCCTACACACATGGACCATATCTAGTTCAACTCTGCTTAGGAAACTGACAAGAACAGTAGCTCCTATTCAGTCCAATACAATGTACTTGCTGGGAACAGATGCGATTGCTATTTTCACTGTTTATGGCATTTTGAACGCAATACTGACTCTTCTTACCAGAAAACAACTCTTCCTCGTAGGACAAAAAACTGTCTGTGACTCAACTCCATTTAGGACTGGAAAACAAACGCGAGCTCGCTTACAAGAAACACACTCTGCTTTAGAGAAAAGAGCACTCTTCTACTCTACTGTGTTTCCTATAGGGCCAGAACAGTGAGCTTGCTCAGAACATAATAACTGTGCTTCCTACAAACACGGGCCATATCTAGTTCAACTCTGCTTAGGAAACTGACAAGAACAGTAAATCCTCTTCAGTCCAATACACTGTACTTGCTGGGAACAGACACGAGTGCTATTTGCACTGTGTATGGCAATGAGCGCAATAGTGACTTTCCTTACCAAAAACAACTCTTGCTCGTAGGACCACAAACTACATGTGATTCAACGCCATTTAGGACTGGGAAACAAATGCTAGCTTGCCTTACATGAAACACACTCTGCTTTTGAGAAAAGAGCACTCTTCTACTCTACTGTGTTTCCTATGGGGTCCAAACAGTGAGCTTGCTCAGAACAAAGAACTGTGATTCCTACACACATGGACCATATCTAGTTCAACTCTGCTTAAGAAACTGACAAGAACAGTAGCTCCTCTTCAGTCCAATACACTGTACTTGCTTGGAACATTCGCGAGTGTTATTTGCACTGTGTATGGCAATGAGAGCACAATAGTGACTTTCCTTACCAGAAAACAACTCTTGCTCGTAGGACTACAAACTGCATGTGATTCAACGCCATTTAGGACTGGTAAACAAATGCTAGATTGCCTTACAAGAAACACTCTCTGTTTTTTAGAAAAGAGCTCCCTTCTACTCTATGGTGTTTCCTATGGGGTCCAAAAAGTGAGCTTGCTCAGAACAAAAGAACTCTGCTTCCTGCAGACATGGACCATATCAAGTTCAACTCTACTTAGGAAACTGACAAGAACAGTAGCTCCTATTCAGTCCAATACACTGTACATGCTGGGAAGAGACGCGAGTGCTATTTGCACTGGGCATGGCATTTGGAGCACAATAGTGACTCTTATTACCAGAAAAAAACTCTTGCTTGTAGGACCAAAAACTGCATGTGATTCCACTCCATTAAGACTGGGACACAAACGCTAGCTCGCCTTACAAGAATCACACTCTGCTTTAGAGAAAAGAGCACTCATTTACTCTACTGTGTTTCCTATAGGGCCAGAAGAGTGAGCTTGCTCAGAACATAAGAACTGTGCTTCCTACACACACGGGCCATATCTAGTTCAACTCTGCTTAGGAAACAGACAAGAACAGTAGCTCCTCTTCAGTCCGATACACTGTACTTGCTGGGAACAGATGCCAGTGCTATATGCACTGTGTATGGCAATGAAAGTGCAATCGTGACTTTCCTTACCTGAAAACAACTCTTGCTCGTAGGACCAGAAACTGCATGTGATTCAACTCCATTTAGGACTGGGAAACAAACGCTAGCTCGCCTTACAAGAAACACACTCTGCTTTTGAGAAAAGAGCACTCTTCTACTCTACTGTGTTTCCTATGGGGTCCGAAGAGTGAGCTTGCTCAGAACATAAGAACTGTGCTTCCTACACACACGGCCATATCTAGTTCAATTCTGCTTAGGAACCTGACAAGAACAGTAGATCCTCTTCAGTCCAATACACTGTACTTGCTGCGAACAGACGCCAGTGCTATTTGTCCTGTGTATGGCAATGGCAGCGCAATAGTGACAATTATTACCATAAAACAACTCTTGCACGTAGGATCAGAAACTGCATGTGATTCCACTCCATTTAGGACTGGGACACAAACGCTAGCTCGACTTACAAGAAACACACTCTGCTTTTGAGAAAAGAGCACTCTTCTACTCTACTGTGTTTGTTATGGGGTCCAAACAGTGAGCTTGCTCAGAACAAAAGACTGTGCTTCCTACACACAAGGACCATATGTAGTTCAACTCTGCTTAGGAAACTGACAAGAACAGTAGCTCCTATTCAGTCCAATACACTGTACTTGCTGGGAACAGACGCGAGTGCTATTTGCCCTGTGTATGGCAATGGGAGCACAATAGTGACTTTCCTTACCAGAAAACAACTCTTGTTCGTAGGAAAAGAAACTGCATGTGATTCAACTCCATTTAGGACTGGGAAACAAACGCTAGCTCGCCTTACAAGAAACACACTCTGCTTTTGAGAAAAGAGCACTCTTCTACTCTACTGTGTTTCCTATGGGGTCCGAACAGTGAGCTTGCTCAGAACAAAAGAACTGTGCTTCCTACACACACGGCCATATCTAGTTCAATTCTGCTTAGGAACCTTACCAGAACAGTAGATTCTCTTCAGTTCAATACACTGTACTTGCTCGGAACAGACGCCAGTGCTATTTGTCCTGTGTATGGCAATGGGAGCGCAATAGTGACTATTCTTACCATAAAACAACTCTTGCTCGTAGGACCACAAACTGCATGTGATTCAACTCCATTTCGGACTGGGAAACAAATGCTAGCTCGCCTTACAAGAAACACACTCTGCTTTTGAGAAAAGAGCTCTTTTCTACTCTACTGTGTTTCCAAAGGGGTCCAAACAGTGAGCTTGCTCAGAACAAGAGAACTGTGCTTCCTACACAAGGGCCATATCTAGTTCAATTGTGCTTAGGAACCTGACAAGAAGTAGATCCTCTTCAGTCCAATACACTGTACTTGCTGGGAACAGACGCAAGTGCTATTTGTCCTGTGTATGGCAATGGCAGCGCAATAGTGACTCTTCTTACCATAAAACAACTCTTGCACGTAGGACCAGAAACTTCATGTGATTCCACTCCTTTTAGGACTGGGACACAAACGCTAGCTCATTTTACAAGAAACACACTCTGCTTTAGAGAAAAGAGCACTCTTCTACTCTACTGTGTTTCCTATGGGGTCAAAACAGTGAGCTTGCTCAGAACAAAAGAACTGTGCTTCCTACACACACGGATCATATCTAGTTCAATTCAGCTTAGGAAACTGACAAGAACAGTAGCACCTATTCAGTCCAATACACTGTACTTGCTGGGAACAGACGGCAGTGCTATTTGCACTGTGAATGGCAATGGGAGCGCAATGTGACTTTCCTTACCAGAAAACAACTCTTGTTCGTAGGAAAAGAAACTGTATGTGATTCAACTCCATGTAGGACTAGGAAACAAACGCTAGCTCGCCTTACAAGAAACACACTCTGCTTTTGAGAAAAGAGCACTCTTCTACTCTACTGTGTTTCCTATGGGGTCCGAACAGTGATCTTGCTCAGAACAAAAGAACTGTGCTTCCTACACACAAGGACCATATGTAGTTCAACTCTGCTTAGGAAACTGACAAGAACAGTAGCTCCTATTCAGTCCAATACACTGTACTTGCTGGGAAAATACGCGAGTGCTATTTGCCCTGTGTATGGCAATGGGAGCACAATAGTGACTTTCCTTACCAGAAAACAACTCTTGTTCGTAGGACCAGAAACTGCATGTGATTCAACTCCATTCATGACTAGGAAACAAATGCTAGCTCGCCTTACAAGAAACACACTCTGCTTTTGAGAAAAGAGCACTCTTCTACTCTGCTGTGTTTCCTATGGTGTCCGAACAGTGAGCTTGCTCAGAACAAAAGAACTGTGCTTCCTACACATACGGCCATATCTAGTTCAATTCTGCTTAGGAAACTGACAAGAACAGTAGATCCTCTTCAGTCCAATACACTGTACTTGCTGGGAACAGACGCCAGTGCTATTTGTCCTGTGTATGGCAATGCCAGCGCAATAGTGACTATTCTTACCATAAAACAACTCTTGCTCGTAGGACCAGAAACTGCATGTGATTCCACTCCATTTAGGACTGGGAAACAAACGCTAGCTCGCCTTACAAGAAACACACTCTGCTTTTGAGAAAAGAGCACTCTTCTACTCTACTGTGTTTCCTATGGGGTCCAAACAGTGAGCTTGCTCAGAAGAAAGAACTGTGCTTCCTACACACACGGACCATATGTAGTTCAACTTTGCTTAGGAAACTGACAAGAACAGCAGCTCCTCTTCAGTCCAATAAACTGTAGTTGCTGGGAACAGACACGAGTGCTATTTGCACTGTGTATGGCAATGAGCGCAATAGTGACTTTCCTTACCAAAAACAACTCTTGCTCGTAGGACCACAAACTGCATGTGATTCAACGCCATTTAGGACTGGGAAACAAATGATAGCTCGCCTTACATGAAACACACTCTGCTTTTGAGAAAAGAGCACTCTTCTACTCTACTGTGTTTCCTATGGGGTCCGAACAGTGAGCTTGCTCAGAACAAAAGAACTGTGCTTCCTACACACACGGCCATATCTAGTTCAATTCTGCTTAGGAACCTGACAAGAACAGTAGATCCTCTTCAGTCCAATACACTGTACTTGCTGCGAACAGAAGCCAGTGCTATTTGTCCTGTGTATGGCAATTGCAGCGCAATAATGACTATTCTTACCATAAAACAACTCTTGCTCGTAGGACCACAAACTGCATGTGATTCAACTCCATTTAGGACTGGGAAACAAATGATAGCTTGCCTTACAGGAAACACACTCTGCTTTTCAGAAATGAGCACTCTTCTACTCTACTGTGTTTCCTACGGGATCCGAACAGTGAGCTTGCTCAGAACAAAAGAACTGTGCTTCCTACACACACGGCCATAACTAGTTCAATTCTGCTTAGGAAACTGACAAGAACAGTAGATCCTCTTCAGTCCAATACACTGTACTTGCTGGGAACAGACGCCAGTGCTATTTGTCCTGTGTATGGCAATGCCAGCGCAATAGTGACTATTCTTACCATAAAACAACTCTTGCTCGTAGGACCAGAAACTGCATGTGATTCTACTCCATTTAGGACTGGGAAACAAACGCTAGCTCGCCTTACAAGAAACACACTCTGCTTTTGAGAAAAGAGCACTCTTCTACACTACTGTGTTTGCTATGGGGTCCAAACAGTGAGCTTGCTCAGAACAAAAGAACTGTGCTTCCTACACACATGGACCATATCTAGTTCAACTCTGCTTAGGAAACTGACAAGAACAGTAGCTCCTATTCAGTCCAATACAATGTACTTGCTGGGAACAGACGCGAGTGCTATTTTCACTGTTTATGGCATTTGGAGCGCAATAGTGACTCTTCTTACCAGAAAACAACTCTTGCTCGTAGGACCAAAACCTGTCTGTGACTCAACTCCATTTAGGACTGGGAAACAAACGCGAGCTCGCCTTACAAGAAACACACTCTCCTTTAGAGAAAAGAGCACTCTTCTACTCTACTGTGTTTCCTATAGGGCCAGAACAGTGAGCTTGCTCAGAACATAATAACTGTGCTTTCTACAAACACGGGCCATATCTAGTTCAACTCTGCTTAGGAAACTGACAAGAACAGTAGCTCCTCTTCAGTCCGATACACTGTACTTGCTGAGAACAGATGCGAGTGCTATTTGCACTGTGTATGGAAATTGGAGCACAATAGTGACTTGTCTTACTAGAAAACAACTCTTGCTCATAGGACCACAAACTGCATGTGATTCAACGCCATTTAGGACTGGGAAACAAATGCTAGCTCGCCTTACATGAAACACACTCTGCTTTAGAGAAAAGAGCACTCTTCTACTCTACTGTGTTTCCTATGGGGTCCAAACAGTGAGCTTGCTCAGAACAAAGAACTGTGCTTCCTACACACACGGACCATATGTAGTTCAACTTTGCTTAGGAAACTGACAAGAACAGTAGCTCCTCTTCAGTCCAATACACTGTACTTGCTGGGAACAGACACGAGTGCTATTTGCACTGTGTATGGCATTTGGAGCGCAATAGTGACTTTCCTTACCAAAAAAAACTCTTGCTCGTAGGACCACAAACTGCATGTGATTCAACGTCATTTAGGACTGGGAAACAAACGCTAGCTTGCCTTACATGAAACACACTCTGCTTTTGAGAAAAGAGCACTCTTCTACTCTACTGTGTTTCCTATGGGGTCCAAACAGTGAGCTTGCTCAGAACAAAGAACTGTGCTTCCTACACACACGGGCCATATCTAGTTCAACTCTGCTTAGGAAACTGACAAGAACAGTAGCTCCTCTTCAGTCCGATACACTGTACTTGCTGGGAACAGATGCCAGTGCTATATGCACTGTGTATGGCAATGAAAGTGCAATCGTGACTTTCCTTACCTGAAAACAACTCTTGCTCGTAGGACCAGAAACTGCATGTGATTCAACTCCATTTAGGACTGGGAAACAAACGCTAGCTCGCCTTACAAGAAACTCACTCTGCTTTTGAGAAAAGAGCAGTCTTCTACTCTACTGTGTTTCCTATGGGTTCCGAAGAGTGAGCTTGCTCAGAACATAAGAACTGTGCTTCCTACACACACGGCCATATCTAGTTCAATTCTGCTTAGGAACCTGACAAGAACAGTAGATCCTCTTCAGTCCAATACACTGTACTTGCTGCGAACAGACGCCAGTGCTATTTGTCCTGTGTATGGCAATGGCAGCGCAATAGTGACAATTATTACCATAAAACAACTCTTGCACGTAGGACCAGAAACTGCATGTGATTCCACTCCATTTAGGACTGGGACACAAATGCCAGCTCGACTTACAAGAAACACACTCTGCTTTTGAGAAAAGAGCACTCTTCTACTCTACTGTGTTTCCTATGGGGTCCAAACAGTGAGCTTGCTCAGAACAATAGACTGTGCTTCCTACACACAAGGACCATATCTAGTTCAACTCTGCTTAGGAAACTGACAAGAACAGTAGCTCCTATTCAGTCCAATACACTGTACTTGCTGGGAACAGACGCGAGTGCTATTTGCCCAGTGTATGGCAATGGGAGCACAATAGTGAGTTTCCTTACCAGAAAACAACTCTTGTTCGTAGGAAAAAAAACTGCATGTGATTCAACTCCATTTAGGACTGGGAAACAAACGCTAGCTCGCCTTACAAGAAACATACTCTGCTTTTGAGAAAAGAGCACTCTTCTACTCTACTGTGTTTCCTATGGGGTCCGAACAGTGAGCTTCCTCAGAACAAAAGAACTGTGCTTCCTACACACACGGCCATATCTAGTTCAATTCTGCTTAGGAACCTGACAAGAACAGTAGATTCTCTTCAGTTCAATACACTGTACTTGCTCGGAACAGACGCCAGTGCTATTTGTCCTGTGTATGGCAATGGGAGCGCAATAGTGACTATACTTACCATAAAACAACTCTTGCTCGTAGGACCACAAACTGCATGTGATTCAACTCCATTTAGGACTGGGAAACAAATGCTAGCTCGCCTTACAAGAAACACACTCTGCTTTTGAGAAAAGAGCTCTCTTCTACTCTACTGTGTTTCCAAAGGGGTCCAAACAGTGAGCTTGCTCAGAACAAAAGAACTGTGCTTCCTACACATACGGCCATATCTAGTTAAATTCTGCTTAGGAAACTGACAAGAACAGTAGATCCTCTTCAGTCCAATACACTGTACTTGCTGGGAACAGACGCCAGTGCTATTTGTCCTGTGTATGGCAATGCCAGCGCAATAGTGACTATTCTTACCATAAAACAACTCTTGCTCGTAGGACCAGAAACTGCATGTGATTCCACTCCATTTAGGACTGGGAAACAAACGCTAGCTCGCCTTACAAGAAACACACTCTGCTTTTGAGAAAAGAGCACTCTTCTACTCTACTGTGTTTCCTATGGGGTCCAAACAGTGAGCTTGCTCAGAACAAAGAACTGTGCTTCCTACACACACGGACCATATGTAGTTCAACTTTGCTTAGGAAACTGACAAGAACAGCAGCTCCTCTTCAGTCCAATACACTGTACTTGCTGGGAACCAACACGAGTGCTATTTGCACTGTGTATGGCAATGAGCGCAATAGTGACTTTCCTTACCAAAAACAACTCTTGCTCGTAGGACCACAAACTGCATGTGATTCAACGCCATTTAGGACTGGGAAACAAATGATAGCTCGCCTTACATGAAACACACTCTGCTTTTGAGAAAAGAGCACTCTTCTAC
Source organism: Peromyscus eremicus (assembly GCF_949786415.1). Lineage (NCBI taxonomy): Eukaryota > Metazoa > Chordata > Mammalia > Rodentia > Cricetidae > Peromyscus > Peromyscus eremicus. Next base: position 211,077 of record NW_026734434.1, on the reverse strand, counting down.
TCTACTGTGTTTCCTATGGGGTCCTAACAGTGAGCTTGCTCAGAACAAAAGAACTGTGCTTCCTACACACACGGCCATATCTAGTTCAATTCTGCTTAGGAACCTGACAAGAACAGTAGATCCTCTTCAGTCCAATACACTGTACTTGCTGCGAACAGAAGCCAGTGCTATTTGTCCTGTGTATGGCAATGGCAGCGCAATAGTGACTATTCTTACCATAAAACAACTCTTGCTCGTAGGACTAGAAACTGCATGTGATTCTACTCCATTTAGGACTGGGAAACAAACGCTAGCTCGCCTTACAAGAAACACACTCTGCTTTTGAGAAAAGAGCACTCTTCTACACTACTGTGTTTGCTATGGGGTCCAAACAGTGAGCTTGCTCAGAACAAAAGAACTGTGCTTCCTACACACATGGACCATATCTAGTTCAACTCTGCTTAGGAAACTGACAAGAACAGTAGCTCCTATTCAGTCCAATACAATGTACTTGCTGGGAACAGACGCGAGTGCTATTTTCACTGTTTATGGCATTTGGAGCGCAATAGTGACTCTTCTTACCAGAAAACAACTCTTGCTCGTAGGACCAAAAACTGTCTGTGACTCAACTCCATTTAGGACTGGGAAACAAACGCGAGCTCGCCTTACAAGAAACACACTCTGCTTTAGAGGTAAGAGCACTCTTCTACTCTACTGTGTTTCCTATAGGGCCAGAACAGTGAGCTTGCTCAGAACATAAAAACTGTGCTTTCTACAAACACGGGCCATACTAGTTCAACTCTGCTTAGGAAACTGACAAGAACAGTAGCTCCTCTTCAGTCCGATACACTGTACTTGCTGAGAACAGATGCGAGTGCTATTTGCACTGTGTATGGAAGTTGGAGCACAATAGTGACTTGTCTTACTAGAAAACAACTCTTGCTCATAGGACCACAAACTGCATGTGATTCAACGCCATTTAGGACTGGGAAACAAATGCTAGCTCGCCTTACATGAAACACACTCTGCTTTAGAGAAAAGAGCACTCTTCTACTCTACTGTGTTTCCTATGGGGTCCAAACAGTGAGCTTGCTCAGAACAAAGAACTGTGCTTCCTACACACACGGACCATATGTAGTTCAACTTTGCTTAGGAAACTGACAAGAACATTAGCTCCTCTTCAGTCCAATACACTGTACTTGCTGGGAACAGACACGAGTGCTATTTGCACTGTGTATGGCATTTGGAGCGCAATAGTGACTTTCCTTACCAAAAACAACTCTTGCTCGTAGGACCACAAACTGCATGTGATTCAACGTCATTTTGGACTGGGAAACAAACGCTAGTTCGCCTTACATGAAACACACTCTGCTTTTGAGAAAAGCGCACTCTTCTACTCTACTGTGTTTCCTATGGTGTCCAAACAGTGAGCTTGCTCAGAACAAAGAACTGTGCTTCCTACACACATGGACCATATCTAGTTCAACTCTGCTAAGAAACTGACAAGAACAGTAGCTCCTCTTCAGTCCAATACACTGTACTTGCTTGGAACATTCGCGAGTGTTATTTGCACTGTGTATGGCAATGAGAGCGCAATAGTGACTTTCCTTACCAGAAAACAACTCTTGCTCATAGGACCACAAACTGCATGTGATTCAACGCCATTTAGGACTGGTAAACAAATGCTAGCTTGCCTTACAAGAAACACTCTCTGCTTTTTAGAAAAGAGCTCTCTTCTACTCTACGGTGTTTCCTATGGGGTCCAAACAGTGAGCTTGCTCAGAACAAAAGAACTCTGCTTCCTACACACATGGACCATATCTAGTTCAACTCTGCTTAGGAAACTGACAAGAACAGTAGCTCCTATTCAGTCCAATACAATGTACTTGCTGGGAACAGACGCGAGTGCTATTTTCACTGTGTATGGCATTTGGAGCACAATAGTGACTCTTCTTACCAGAAAAATCTCTTGCTTGTAGGACCAAAAACTGCATGTGATTCAACTCCATTTAGGACTAGGAAACAAACGCTAGCTCGCCTTACAAGAAACACACTCTGCTTTAGAGAAAAGAGCACTCATCTACTCTACTGTGTTTCCTATAGGGCCAGAACAGTAGCTTGCTCAGAACATAAGAACTGTGCTTCCTACACACACGGGCCATATCTAGTTCAACTCTGCTTAGGAAACTGACAAGAACAGTAGCTCCTCTTCAGTCCGATACACTGTACTTGCTGGGAACAGATGCCAGTGCTATATGCACTGTGTATGGCAATGAAAGTGCAATCGTGACTTTCCTTACCTGAAAACAACTCTTGCTCGTAGGACCAGAAACTGCATGTGATTCAACTCCATTTAGGACTGGGAAACAAACGCTAGCTCGCCTTACAAGAAACACACTCTGCTTTTGAGAAAAGAGCACTCTTCTACTCTACTGTGTTTCCTATGGGGTCCGAACAGTGAGCTTGCTCAGAACAAAAGAACTGTGCTTCCTACACACACGGCCATATCTAGTTCAATTCTGCTTAGGAACCTGACAAGAACAGTAGATTCTCTTCAGTTCAATACACTGTACTTGCTCGGAACAGACGCCAGTGCTATTTGTCCTGTGTATGGCAATGGGAGCGCAATAGTGACTATTCTTACCATAAAACAACTCTTGCTCGTAGGACCACAAACTGCATGTGATTCAACTCCATTTAGGACTGGGAAACAAATGCTAGCTCGCCTTACAAGAAACACACTCTGCTTTTGAGAAAAGAGCACTCTTCTACTCTACTGTGTTTCCTATGGGGTCCAAACAGTGAGCTTGCTCAGAACAAAAGAACTGTGCTTCCTACACAAGGGCCATATCTAGTTGAATTCTGCTTAGGAACCTGACAAGAAGTAGATCCTCTTCAGTCCAATACACTGTACTTGCTGGGAACAGACGCAAGTGCTATTTGTCCTGTGTATGGCAATGGCAGCGCAATAGTGACTCTTCTTACCATAAAACAACTCTTGCACGTAGGACCAGAAACTTCATGTGATTCCACTCCATTTAGGACTGGGACACAAACGCTAGCTCATTTTACAAGAAACACACTCTGCTTTAGAGAAAAGAGCACTCTTCTACTCTACTGTGTTTCCTATGGGGTCAAAACAGTGAGCTTGCTCAGAACAAAAGAACTGTGCTTCCTACACACACGGATCATATCTAGTTCAATTCAGCTTAGGAAACTGACAAGAACAGTAGCACCTATTCAGTCCAATACACTGTACTTGCTGGGAACAGACAGGAGAGCTATTTGCACTGTGAATGGCAATGGGAGCGCAATGTGACTTTTCTTACCAGAAAACAACTCTTGTTCGTAGGAAAAGAAACTGTATGTGATTCAACTCCATGTAGGACTAGGAAACAAACGCTAGCTCGCCTTACAAGAAACACACTCTGCTTTTGAGTAAAGAGCACTCTTCTACTCTACTGTGTTTCCTATGGGGTCCGAACAGTGATCTTGCTCAGAACAAAAGAACTGTGCTTCCTACACACAAGGACCATATGTAGTTCAACTCTGCTTAGGAAACTGACAAGAACAGTAGCTCCTATTCAGTCCAATACACTGTACTTGCTGGGAAAATACGCGACTGCTATTTGCCCTGTATATGGCAATGGGAGCACAATAGTGACTTTCCTTACCAGAAAACAACTCTTGTTCGTAGGACCAGAAACTGCACGTGATTCAACTCCATTCACGACTAGGAAACAAATGCTAGCTCGCCTTACAAGAAACACACTCTGCTTTTGAGAAAAGAGCACTCTTCTACTCTACTGTGTTTCCTATGGGGTCCAAACAGTGAGCTTGCTCAGAACAAAAGAACTGTGCTTCCTACACATACGGCCATATCTAGTTCAATTCTGCTTAGGAAACTGACAAGAACAGTAGATCCTCTTCAGTCCAATACACTGTACTTGCTGGGAACAGACGCCAGTGCTATTTGTCCTGTGTATGGCAATGCCAGCGCAATAGTGACTATTCTTACCATAAAACAACTCTTGCTCATAGGACCAGAAACTGCATGTGATTCCACTCCAATTAGGACTGGGAAACAAACGCTAGCTCGCCTTACAAGAAACACACTCTGCTTTTGAGAAAAGAGCACTCTTCTACTCTACTGTGTTTCCTATGGGGTCCAAACAGTGAGCTTGCTCAGAACAAAGAACTGTGCTTCCTACACACACGACTATATGTAGTTCAACTTTGCTTAGGAAACTGACAAGAACAGCAGCTCCTCTTCAGTCCAATACACTGTACTTGCTGGGAACAGACACGAGTGCTATTTGCACTGTGTATGGCAATGAACGCAATAGTGACTTTCCTTACCAAAAACAACTCTTGCTCGTAGGACCACAAACTGCATGTGATTCAACGCCATTTAGGACTGGGAAACAAATGATAGCTCGCCTTACATGAAACACACTCTGCTTTTGAGAAAAGAGCACTCTTCTACTCTACTGTGTTTCCTATGGGGTCCGAACAGTGAGCTTGCTCAGAACAAAAGAACTGTGCTTCCTACACACACGGCCATATCTAGTTCAGTTCTGCTAAGGAACCTGACAAGAACAGTAGATCCTCTTCAGTCCAATACACTGTACTTGCTGCGAACAGAAGCCAGTGCTATTTGTCCTGTGTATGGCAATGGCAGCACAATAATGACTATTCTTACCATAAAACAACTCTTGCTCGTAGGACCACAAACTGCATGTGATTCAACTCCATTTAGGACTGGGAAACAAATGCTAGCTCGCCTTAAAGAAACACACTCTGCTTTTCAGAAATGAGCACTCTTCTACTCTACTGTGTTTCCTATGGGATCCGAACAGTGAGCTTGCTCAGAACAAAAGAACTGTGCTTCCTACACACATGGCCATAACTAGTTCAATTCTGCTTAGGAAACTGACAAGAACAGTAGATCCTCTTCAGTCCAATACACTGTACTTGCTGGGAACAGACGCCATTGCTATTTGTCCTGTGTATGGCAATGCCAGCGCAATAGTGACTATTCTTACCATAAAACAACTCTTGCTCGTAGGACCAGAAACTGCATGTGATTCTACTCCATTTAGGACTGGGAAACAAACGCTAGCTCGCCTTACAAGAAACACACTCTGCTTTTGAGAAAAGAGCACTCTTCTACACTACTGTGTTTGCTATGGGGTCCAAACAGTGAGCTTGCTCAGAACAAAAGAACTGTGCTTCCTACACACACGGACCATATCTAGTTCAACTCTGCTTAGGAAACTGACAAGAACAGTAGCTCCTATTCAGTCCAATACAATGTAGTTGCGGGAACAGACGCCAGTGCTATTTGTCCTGTGTATGGCAATGCCAGCGCAATAGTGACTATTCTTAGCATAAAACAACTCTTGCTCGTAGGACCAGACTGCATGTGATTCCACTCCATTTAGGACTGGGAAACAAACGCTAGCTCGCCTTTCAAGAAACACACTCTGCTTTTGAGAAAAGAGCACTCTTCTACTCTACTGTGTTTGCTATGGGGTCCAAACAGTGAGCTTGCTCAGAACAAAAGAACTGTGCTTCCTACACACATGGACCATATCTAGTTCATCTCTGCTTAGGAAACTGACAAGAACAGTAGCTCCTATTCAGTCCAATACAATGTAGTTGCTGGGAACAGACGCGAGTGCTATTTTCACTGTTTATGGCATTTGGAGCGCAATAGTGACTCTTCTTACCAGAAAACAACTCTTGCTCGTAGAACCAAAAACTGTCTGTGACTCAACTCCATTTAGGACTGGAAAACAAACGCGAGCTCGCCTTACAAGAAACACACTCTGCTTTAGAGAAAAGAGCACTCTTCTACTCTACTGTGTTTCCTATAGGGCCAGAACAGTTAGCTTGCTCAGAACATAATAACTGTGCTTCCTACAAACACGGGCCATATCTAGTTCAACTCTGCTTAGGAAACTGACAAGAACAGTATCTCCTCTTCAGTGCGATACACTGTACTTGCTGAGAACAGATGCGAGTGCTATTTGCACTGTGTATGGAAATTGGAGCACAATAGTGACTCGTCTTACTAGAAAACAACTCTTGCTCATAGGACAAAAAACTGCACATGACTCAACTCCATTTAGGACTGGGAAACAAACTCTAGGTCGCCTTACAGGAAACACACTCTGCTTTTGAGAAAAGGGCACTCTTCTACTCTACTGTGTTTCCTATAGGGCCAGAACAGTGAGCTTGCTCAGAAGAAATGAATTGTGCTTCCTAGACACACGGGCCATATCTAGTTCAACTCTGCTTAGGAAACTGAGAAGAACAGTAGCTCCTCTTCAGTCCAATACACTGTACTTGCTGGGAACAGACTGGAGTGCTATTTGCACTGTGTATGGCAATGGGAGCGCAATAGTGACTTTCCTTAACAGAAAACATCTCTTGCTCGTAGGACCAGAATCTGCATGTGATTCAATGCCATTTAGGACTGGGAAACAAATGCTAGCTCGCCTTACATGAAAAACACTCTGCTTTAGAGAAAAGAGCACTCTTCTACTCTACTGTGTTTCCTATGGGGTCCAAACAGTGAGCTTGCTCAGAACAAAGAACTGTGCTTCCTACACACACGGACCATATGTAGTTCAACTTTGCTTAGGAAACTGACAAGAACAGTAGCTCCTCTTCAGTCCAATACACTGTACTTGCTGGGAACACACACGAGTGCTATTTGCACTGTGTATGGCAATGAGCACAATAGTGACTTTCCTTACCAAAAACAACTCTTGCTCGTAGGACCACAAACTGCATGTGATTCAACGCCATTTAGGACTGGGAAACAAATGCTAGCTCGCCTTACATGAAACACACTCTGCTTTTGAGAAAAGAGCACTCTTCTACTCTACTGTGTTTCAAATGGGGTCCAAACAGTGAGCTTGCTCAGAACAAAGAACGGTGCTTCCTACACACATGGACCATATCTAGTTCAACTCTGCTTAAGAAACTGACAAGAACAGTAGCTCCTCTTCAGTCCAATACACTGTAATTGCTTGGAACATTCGCGAGTGTTATTTGCACTGTGCATGGCAAAGAGAGTGCAATAGTGACTTTCCTTACCAGAAAACAACTCTTGCTCGTAGGACCACAAACTGCATGTGATTCAACGCCGTTTAGGACTGGTAAACAAATGCTAGCTTGCCTTACAAGAAATACTCTCTGCTTTTTAGAAAAGAGCTCTCTTCTACTCTACGGTGTTTCCTATGGGGTCCAAACAGTGAGCTTGCTCAGAAAAAAGAAATCTGCTTCCTACACACATGGACCATATCTAGTTCAACTCTGCTTAGGAAACTGACAAGAACAGTAGCTCCTATTCAGTCCAATACACTGTACATGCTGGGAACAGACGCGAGTGCTATTTGCACTGTGTATGGCATTTGGAGCACAATAGTGACTCTTCTTACCAGAAAAAAACTCTTGCTTGTAGGACCAAAAACTGCATGGGATTCAACTCCATTTAGGACTAGGAAACAAACGCTAGCTCTCCTTACAAGAAACACACTATGCTTTAGAGAAAAGAGCACTCTTCTACTCTACTGTGTTTCCTATAGGGCCAGAACAGTAGCTTGCTCAGAACATAAGAACTGTGCTTCCTACACACATGGGCCATATCTAGTTCAACTCTGCTTAGGAAACTGACAAGAACAGTAGCTCCTCTTCAGTCCGATACACTGTACTTGCAGGGAACAGACGTGAGTGCTATTTGCACTGTGTATGGCAATGGGAGCGCAATAGAGACTTTCCTTACCAGAAAACAACTCTTGTTCGTAGGAAAAGAAACTGCATGTGATTCAACTCCATTTAGGACTGGGAAACAAACGCTAGCTCGCCTTACAAGAAACACACTCTGCTTTTGAGAAAAGAGCACTCTTCTACTCTACTGTGTTTCCTATGGGGTCCGAAGAGTGAGCTTGATCAGAACAAAAGAACTGTGCTTCCTACACACACGGCCATATCTAGTTCAATTCTGCGTAGGAACCTGACAAGAACAGAAGATTCTCTTCAGTCCAATACACTGTACTTGCTGGGAACAGACGCCAGTGCTATTTGTCCTGTGTATGGCAATGGCAGCGCAATAGTGACTATTATTAACATAAAACAACTCTTGTTCGTAGGAAAAGAAACTGCATGTGATTCAACTCCATTCAGGACTAGGAAACAAACGCTAGCTCGCCTTACAAGAAACACACTCTGCTTTAGAGAAAAGAGCACTCTTCTAATCTACTGTGTTTCCTATAGGGCCAGAACAGTGAGCTTGCTCAGAACATAAGAACTGTGCATCCTACACACACGGGCCTTATCTAGTTCAACTCTGCTTAGGAAAGTGACAAGAACAGTAGCTCCTCTTCAGTCAGATACACTGTACTTGCTTGGAACAGACGTGAGTGCTATTTGCACTGTGTATGGCAATGGGAGCGCAATAGTGACTTTCCTTACCAGAAAACAACTCTTGCTCGTAGGACCAGAAACTGCATGTGATTCAACTCCATTTAGGACTGGGAAACAAACGCTAGCTCGCCTTACAAGAAACACACTCTGCTTTTGAGAAAAGAGCACTCTTCTACTCTACTGTGTTTCCTATGGGGTCCGAACAGTGAGCTTGCTCAGAACAAAAGAACTGTGCTTCCTACACACACGGCCATACCTAGTTCAATTCTGCTTAGGAACCTGACAAGAACAGTAGATCCTCTTCAGTCCAATACACTGTACTTGCTGCGAACAGAAGCCAGTGCTATTTGTCCTGTGTATGGCAATGGCAGCGCTATAATGACTATTCTTACCATAAAACAACTCTTGCTCGTAGGACCACAAACTGCATGTGATTCAACTCCATTTAGGACTGGGAAACAAAAGCTAGCTCGCCTTACAAGAAACACACTCTGCTTTTCAGAAATGAGCACTCTTCTACTCTACTGTGTTTCCTATGGTGTCCGAACAGTGAGCTTGCTCAGAACAAAAGAACTGTGCTTCCTACACACACGGCCATATCTAGTTCAATTCTGCTTAGGAAACTGACAAGAACAGTAGATCCTCTTCAGTCCAATACACTGTACTTGCTGGGAACAGACGCCAGTGCTATTTGTCCTGTGTATGGCAATTCCAGCGCAATAGTGACTATTCTTACCATAAAACAACTCTTGCTCGTAGGACCAGACTGCATGTGATTCCACTCCATTTAGGACTGGGAAACAAACCCTAGCTTGCCTTACAAGAAACACACTCTGCTTTTGAGAAAAGAGCACTCTTCTACTCTACTGTGTTTGCTATGGGGTCCAAACAGTGAGCTTGCTCAGAACAAAAGAACTCTGCTTCCTACACACATGGACCATATCTAGTTCAACTCTGCTTAGGAAACTGACAAGAACAGTAGCTCCTATTCAGTCCAATACAATGTACTTGCTGGGAACATACGCGAGTGCTATTTTCACTGTTTATGGCATTTGGAGAGCAATAGTGACTCTTCTTACCAGAAAACAACTCTTGCTCGTAGAACCAAAAACTGTCTGTGACTCAACTCCATTTAGGACTGGAAAACAAACGCGAGCTCGCCTTACAAGAAACACACTCTGCTTTAGAGAAAAGAGCACTCTTCTACTCTACTGTGTTTCCTATAGGGCCAGAACAGTGAGCTTGCTCAGAACATAATAACTGTGCTTCCTACAAACACGGGCCATATCTAGTTCAACTCTGCTTAGGAAACTGACAAGAACAGTATCTCCTCTTCAGTCCGATACACTGTACTTGCTGAGAACAGATGCGAGTGCTATTTGCACTGTGTATGGAAATTGGAGCACAATAGTGACTCGTCTTACTAGAAAACAACTCTTGCTAGTAGGACCAGAATCTGCATGTGATTCAACGCCATTTAGGACTGGGAAACAAATGCTGGCTCGCCTTACATGAAACACACTCTGCTTTAGAGAAAAGAGCACTCTTCTACTCTACTGTGTTTCCTATGGGGTCCAAACAGTGAGCTTGCTCAGAACAAAAGAACTCTGCTTCCTACACACATGGACCATATCTAGTTCAACTCTGCTTAGGAAACTGACAAGAACAGTAGCTCCTATTCAGTCCAATACACTGTACATGCTGGGAACAGACGCGAGTGCTATTTGCACTGTGTATGGAATTTGGAGCACAATAGTGACTCTTCTTACCAGAAAAAAACTCTTGCTCGTAGGACCACAAACTGCATGTGATTCAACGCCATTTAGGACTGGTAAACAAATGCTAGCTTGCCTTACAAGAAACACTCTCTGCTTTTTAGAAAAGAACTCTCTTCTACTCTACGGTGTTTCCTATGGGGTCCAAACAGTGAGCTTGCTCAGAACAAAAGAACTCTGCTTCCTACACACATAGACCATATCTAGTTCAACTCTGCTTAGGAAACTGACAAGAACAGTAGCTCCTATTCAGTCCAATACACTGTACATGCTGGGAACAGACGCGAGTGCTATTTGCACTGTGTATGGCATTTGGAGCACAATAGTGACTCTTCTTACCAGAAAAAAACTCTTGCTTGTAGGACCAAAAACTGCATGTGATTCAACTCCATTTAGGACTAGAAAACAAACGCTAGCTCGCCTTACAAGAAACACACTCTGCTTTAGAGAAAAGAGCACTCATCTACTCTACTGTGTTTCCTATAGGGCCAGAACAGTAGCTTGCTCAGAACATAAGAACTGTGCTTCCTACACACACAGGCCATATCTAGTTCAAATCTGCTTAGGAAACTGACAAGAACAGTAGCTCCTCTTCAGTCCGATACACTGTACTTGCTGGGAACAGACGTGTGTGCTATTTGCACTGTGTATGGCAATGGGAGCGCAATAGTGACTTTCCTTACCAGAAAACAACTCTTGTTCGTAGGAAAAGAAACTGCATGTGATTCAACTCCATTTAGGACTGGGAAACAAACGCTAGCTCGCCTTACAAGAAACACACTCTGCTTTTGAGAAAAGAGCACTCTTCTACTCTACTGTGTTTCCTATGGGGTCTGAACAGTGAGCTTGATCAGAACAAAAGATCTGTGCTTCCTACACACACGGCCATATCTAGTTCAATTCTGCTTAGGAACCTGACAAGAACAGAAGATTCTCTTCAGTCCAATACACTGTACTTGCTGGGAACAGACGCCAGTGCTATTTGTCCTGTGTATGGCAATGGCAGCGCAATAGTGACTATTATTACCATAAAACAATTCTTGCACGTAGGACCAGAAACTGCATGTGATTCCACTCCTTTTAGGACTGGGACACAAACGCTAGCTCGCCTTACAAGAATCACACTCTGCTTTTGAGAAAAGAGCACTCTTCTACTCTACTGTGTTTCCTATGGTGTCCAAACTGTGAGCTTGCTCAGAACAAAAGACTGTGCTTCCGACACACAAGGACCATATGTAGTTCAACTCTGCTTAGGAAACTGACAAGGACAGTAGCTCCTATTCAGTCCAATACACTGTACTTGCTGGGAACAGACATGAGTGCTATTTGCCCTGTGTATGGCAATGGGAGCACAATAGTGACTTTCCTTACCAAAAAAAAATTTTGCTCATAGGACCACAAACTGCATGTGATTCAACGCCATTTAGGACTGGGAAACAAATGCTACCTCGCCTTACATGAAACACACTCTGCTTTTGAGAAAAGAGCACTCTTCTACTCTACTGTGTTTCCTATGGGGTCCAAACAGTGAGCTTGCTCAGAACAAAGAACTGTGATTCCTACACACATGGACCATATCTAGTTCAACTCTGCTTAAGAAACTGACAAGAACAGTAGCTCCTCTTCAGTCCCATACACTGTACTTGCTTGGAACATTCGCGAGTGTTATTTGCACTGTGTATGGCAATGAGAGCGCAATAGTGACTTTCCTTACCAGAAAACAACTCTTGCTCGTAGGACCACAAACTGCATGTGATTCAACGCCATTTAGGACTGGTAAACAAATGCTAGCTTGCCTTACAAGAAACACTCTCTACTTTTTAGAAAAGAGCTCTCTTCTACTCTACAGTGTTTCCTATGGGGTCCAAAGTGTGAGCTTGCTCAGAACAAAAGAAGTCTGCTTCCTACAGACATGGACCATATCTAGTTCAACTCTGCTTAGGAAACTGACAAGAACAGTAGCTCCTATTCAGTCCAATACACTGTACATGCTGCGAACAGACGCGAGTGCTATTTGCACTGGGTATGGCATTTGGAGCACAATAGTGACTCTTCTTACCAGAAAAAAACTCTTGCTTGTAGGACCAAAAACTGCATGTGATTCAACTCCATTTAGGACTAGGAAACAAACGCTAGCTCGCCTTACAAGAAACACACTCTGCTTTAGAGAAAAGAGCACTCATCTACTCTACTGTGTTTCCCATAGGTCCAGAACAGTAGCTTGCTCAGAACATAAGAACTGTGCTTCCTACACACACGGGCCATATCTAGTTCAACTCTGCTTAGGAAACTGACAAGAACAGTAGCTCCTCTTCAGTCCGATACACTGTACTTGCTGGGAACAGACGTGAGTGCTATTTGTACTGTGTATGGCAATGGGAGCGCAATAGTGACTTTCCTTACCAGAAAACAACTCTTGTTCGTAGGAAAAGAAACTGCATGTGATTCAACTCCATTTAGGACTGGGAAACAAACGCTAGCTCTCCTTACAAGAATCACACTCTGCTTTTGAGAAAAGAGCACTCTTCTACTCTACTGTGTTTCCTATGGTGTCCAAACTGTGAGCTTGCTCAGAACAAAAGACTGTGCTTCTGACACACAAGGACCATATGTAGTTCAACTCTGCTTAGGAAACTGACAAGAACAGTAGCTCCTATTCAGTCCAATACACTGTACTTGCTGGGAACAGACACGAGTGCTATTTGCCCTGTGTATGGCAATGGGAGCACAATAGTGACCTTACTTACCAGAAAACAACTCTTGTTCGTAGGAAAAGAAACTGCATGTGATTCAACTCCATTTAGGACTGGGAAACAAAAGCTAGCTCGCCTTACAAGAAACACACTCTGCTTTTGAGAAAAGAGCACTCTTCTACTCTACCGTGTTTCCTATGGGGTCCGAACAGTGAGCTTGCTCAGAACAAAAGAACTGTGCTTCCTACACACACGGCCATATCTAGTTCAATTCTGCCTAGGAACCTGACAAGAACAGTAGATCCTCTTCAGTTCAATACACTGTACTTGCTCGGAACAGACGCCAGTGCTATTTGTCCTTTGTATGGCAATGGGAGCGCAATAGAGACTATTCTTACCATAAAACAACTCTTGCTCGTAGGACCACAAACTGCATGTGATTCAACTCCATTTAGGACTGGGAAATAAACGCTAGCTCGCCTTACAAGAAACACACTCTGCTTTTGAGAAAAGAGCACTCTTCTACTCTACTGTGTTTCCAAAGGGGTCAAAACAGTGAGCTTGCTCAGAACAAAAGAACTGTGCTTCCTACACACATGGACCATATCTAGTTCAACTTTGCTTAGGAAAGTGACAAGAACAGTAGCTCCTCTTCAGTCCGATACACTGTACTTGCTGGGAACAGACGCGAGTGCTATTTGCACTGTGTATGGCAATGGGAGCGCAATAGTGACTTTCCTTACCAGAAAACAACTCTTGCTCGTAGGACCAGAAACTGCATGTGATTCAACTCCATTTAGGACTGGGAAACAAACGCTAGCTCGCCTTACAAGAAACACACTCTGCTCTTGAGAAAAGAGCACTCTTCTACTCTACTGTGTTTCCAATGGGGTCCGAACAGTGATCTTGCTCAGAACAAAATAACTGTGCTTCCTACAAACAAGGACCATATGTAGTTCAACTCTGCTTAGGAAACTGACAAGAAGAGAAGCTCCTATTCAGTCCAATACACTGTACTTGCTGGGAAAATACGTGAGTGCTCTTTGCCCTGTGTATGGCAATGGAAGCACAATAGTGACTTTCCTTACCAGAAAACAACTCTTGTTCGTAGGACCAGAAACTGCATGTGATTCAAGTCCATTCAGGACTAGGAAACAAACGCTAGCTCGCCTTACAAGAAACACACTCTGCTTTTGAGAAAAGAGCACTCTTCTAATCTCCTGTGTTTCCTATAGGGCCAGAACAGTGAGCTTGCTCAGAATATAAGAACTGTGCATCCTACACACACGGGCCTTATCTGGTTCAACTCTGCTTAGAAAAGTGACAAGAACAGTAGCTCCTCTTCAGTCCGATACACTGTACTTGCTGGGAACAGACGCGAGTGCTATTTGCACTGTGTATGGCAATGGGAGCGCAATAGTGACTTTCCTTACCAGAAAACAACTCTTGCTCGTAGGACCAGAAACTGCATGTGATTCCACTCCATTTAAGACTGGGAAACAAACGCTAGCTCGCCTTACAAGAAACACACTCTGTTTTGAGAAAAGAGCACTCTTCTACTCTACTGTGTTTCCTATGGGGTCCGAACATTGAGCTTGTTCAGAACAAAAGAACTGTGCTTCCTACACACACGGCCATACCTAGTTCAATTCTGCTTAGGAACCTGACAAGAACAGTAGATCCTCTTCAGTCCAATACACTGTACTTGCTGCGAACAGAAGCCAGTGCTATTTGTCCTGTGTATGGCAATGGCAGCGCTATAATGACTATTCTTACCATAAAACAACTCTTGCTCGTAGAACCACAAACTGCATGTGATTCAACTCCATTTAGGACTGGGAAACAAAAGCTAGCTCGCCTTATAAGAAACACACTCTGCTTTTCAGAAATGAGCACTCTTCTACTCTACTGTGTTTCCTATGGAGTCCGAACAGTGAGCTTGCTCAGAACAAAAGAACTGTGCTTCCTACACACACGGCCATATCTATTTCAATTCTGCTTAGGAAACTGACAAGAACAGTAGATCCTCTTCAGTCCAATACACTGTACTTGCTGGGAACAGCCGCCAGTGCTATTTGTCCTGTGTATGGCAATGCCAGCGCAATAGTGACTATTCTTACCATAAAACAACTCTTGCTCGTAGGACCAGACTGCATGTGATTCCACTCCATTTAGGACTGGGAAACAAACGCTAGCTCGCCTTACAAGAAACACACTCTGCTTTTGAGAAAAGAGCACTCTTCTACTCTACTGTGTTTGCTAAGGGGTCCAAACAGTGAGCTTGCTCAGAACAAAAGAACTGTGCTTCCTACACACATGGACCATATCTAGTTCAACTCTGCTTAGGAAACTGACAAGAACAGTAGCTCCTATTCAGTCCAATACAATGTACTTGCTGGGAACAGACGCGAGTGCTATTTTCACTGTTTATGGCATTTGGAGCGCAATAGTGACTCTTCTTACCAGAAAACAACTCTTGCTCGTAGAACCAAAAACTGTCTGTGACTCAACTCCATTTAAGACTGGAAAACAAACGCGAGCTCGTCTTACAAGAAACACACTCTGCTTTAGAGAAAAGAGCACTCTTCTACTCTACTGTGTTTCCTATAGGGCCAGAACAGTGAGCTTGCTCAGAACATAATAACTGTGCTTCCTACAAACACGGGCCATATCTAGTTCAACTCTGCTTAGGAAACTGACAAGAACAGTAGCTCCTCTTCAGTCCGATACACTGTACTTGCTGAGAACAGATGCGAGTGCTATTTGCACTGTGTATGGAAATTGGAGCACAATAGTGACTCGTCTTACTAGAAAACAACTCTTGCTCATAGGACAAAAAACTGCACGTGACTCAACTCCATTTAGGAGTTGGAAACAAACTCTAGGTCGCCTTACAAGAAACACACTCTGCTTTTGAGAAAAGGGCACTCTTCTACTCTACTGTGTTTCCTATAGGGCCAGAACAGTGAGCTTGCTCAGAAGAAATGAATTGTGCTTCCTAGACACACGGGCCATATCTAGTTCAACTCTGCTTAGGAAACTGAGAAGAACAGTAGCTCCTCTTCAGTCCAATACACTTTACTTGCTGGGAACAGACTGGAGTGCTATTTGCACTGTGTATGGCAATGGGAGCGCAATAGTGACTTTCCTTACCAGAAAACATCTCTTGCTCGTAGGACCAGAATCTGCATGTGATTCAACGCCATTTAGGACTGGGAAACAAATGCTAGCTCGCCTTACATGAAACACACTCTGCTTTAGAGAAAAGAGCACTCTTCTACTCTACTGTGTTTCCTATGGGGTCCAAACAGTGAGCTTGCTCAGAACGAAGAACTGTGCTTCCTACACACACGGACCATATGTAGTTCAACTTTGCTTAGGAAACTGACAAGAACAGTAGCTCCTCTTCAGTCCAATACACTATACTTGCTGGGAACAGACACGAGTGCTATTTGCACTGTGTATGGCAATGAGCGCAATAGTGACTTTCCTTACCAAAAACAACTCTTGCTCGTAGGACCACAAACTGCATGTGATTCAACGCCATTTAGGACTGGGAAACAAATGCTACCTCGCCTTACATGAAACACACTCTGCTTTTGAGAAAAGAGCACTCTCCTACTCTACTGTGTTTCCTATGGGGTCCAAACAGTGAGCTTGCTCAGAACAAAGAACTGTGATTCCTACACACATGGACCATATCTAGTTCAACTTTGCTTAAGAAACTGACAAGAACAGTAGCTCCTCTTCAGTTCAATACACTGTACTTGCTTGGAACATTCGCGAGTGTTATTTGCACTGTGTATGGCAATGAGAGCGCAATAGTGACTTTCCTTACCAGAAAACAACTCTTGCTCGTAGGACCAGAAACTGCATGTGATTCAACTCCATTTAGGACTGGGAAACAAACGCTAGCTCGCCTTACAAGAAACACACTCTGTCTTGAGAAAAGAGCACTCTTCTACTCTACTGTGTTTCCTATGGGGTCCGAACATTGAGCTTGCTCAGAACAAAAGAACTGTGCTTCCTACACACACGGCCATACCTAGTTCAATTCTGTTTAGGAACCTGACAAGAACAGTAGATCCTCTTCAGTCCAATACACTGTACTTGCTGCGAACAGAAGCCAGTGCTATTTGTCCTGTGTATGGCAATGGCAGCGCTATAATGACTATTCTTACCATAAAACAACTCTTGCTCGTAGGACCACAAACTGCATGTGATTCAACTCCATTTAGGACTGGGAAACAAAAGCTAGCTCGCCTTACAAGAAACACACTCTGCTTTTCAGAAATGAGCACTCTTCTACTCTACTGTGTTTCGTATGGAGTCCGAACAGTGAGCTTGCTCAGAACAAAAGAACTGTGCTTCCTACACACACGGCCATATCTATTTCAATTCTGCTTAGGAAACTGACAAGAACAGTAGATCCTCTTCAGTCCAATACACTGTACTTGCTGGGAACAGACGCCAGTGCTATTTGTCCTGTGTATGGCAATGCCAGCGCAATAGTGACTATTCTTACCATAAAACAAGTCTTGCTCGTAGGACCAGACTGCATGTGATTCCACTCCATTAGGACTGGGAAACAAACGCTAGCTCGCCTTACAAGAAACACACTCTGCTTTTGAGAAAAGAGCACTCTTCTACTCTACTGTGTTTGCTATGGGGTCCAAACAGTGAGCTTGCTCAGAACAAAAGAACTGTGCTTCCTAAACACATGGACCATATCTAGTTCAACTCTGCTTAGGAAACTGACAAGAACAGTAGCTCCTATTCAGTCCAATACAATGTACTTGCTGGGAACAGACGCGAGTGCTATTTTCACTGTTTATGGCATTTGGAGCGCAATAGTGACTCTTCTTACCAGAAAACAACTCTAGCTCGTAGAACCAAAAACTGTCTGTGACTCAACTCCATTTAGGACTGGAAAACAAACGCGAGCTCGCCTTACAAGAAACACACTCTGCTTTAGAGAAAAGAGCACTCTTCTACTCTACTGTGTTTCCTATAGGGCCAGAACAGTGAGCTTGCTCAGAACATAATAACTGTGCTTCCTACAAACACGGGCCATATCTAGTTCAACTCTGCTTAGGAAACTGACAAGAACAGTATCTCCTCTTCAGTGCGATACACTGTACTTGCTGAGAACAGATGCGAGTGCTATTTGCACTGTGTATGGAAATTGGAGCACAATAGTGACTCGTCTTACTAGAAAACAACTCTTGCTCATAGGACAAAAAACTGCACGTGACTCAACTCCATTTAGGAGTTGGAAACAAACACTAGGTCGCCTTACAAGAAACACACTCTGCTTTAGAGAAAAGAGCACTCTTCTACTCTACTGTGTTTCCTATGGGGTCCAAACAGTGAGCTTGCTCAGAACAAAAGAACTCTGCTTCCTACACACATGGACCATATCTAGTTCAACTCTGCTTAGGAAACTGACAAGAACAGTAGCTCCTATTCAGTCCACTACACTGTACATGCTGGGAACAGACGCGAGTGCTATTTGCACTGTGTATGGCATTTGGAGCACAATAGTGACTTTCCTTACCAGAAAACAACTCTTGCTCGTAGGACCACAAACTGCATGTGATTCAACGCCATTTAGGACTGGTAAACAAATGCTAGCTTGCCTTACAAGAAACACTCTCTACTTTTTAGAAAAGAGCTCTCTTTTACTCTACAGTGTTTCCTATGGGGTCCAAACAGTGAGCTTGCTCAGAACAAAAGAAGTCTGCTTCCTACAGACATGGACCATATCTAGTTCAACTCTGCTTAGGAAACTGACAAGAACAGTAGCTCCTATTCAGTCCAATACACTGTACATGCTGCGAACAGACGCGAGTGCTATTTGCACTGTGTATGGCATTTGGAGCACAATAGTGACTCTTCTTACCAGAAAAAAACTCTTGCTTTTAGGACCAAAAACTGCATGTGATTCAACTCCATTTAGGACTAGGAAACAAACGCTAGCTCGCCTTACAAGAAACACACTCTGCTTTAGAGAAAAGAGCACTCATCTACTCTACTGTGTTTCCCATAGGTCCAGAACAGTAGCTTGCTCAGAACATAAGAACTGTGCTTCCTACACACACGGGCCATATCTAGTTCAACTCTGCTTAGGAAACTGACAAGAACAGTAGCTCCTCTTCAGTCCGATACACTGTACTTGCTGGGAACAGACGTGAGTGCTATTTGCACTGTGTATGGCAATGGGAGCGCAATAGTGACTTTCCTTACCAGAAAACAACTCTTGTTCGTAGGAAAAGAAACTGCATGTGATTCAACTCCATTTAGGACTGGGAAACAAACGCTAGCTCGCCTTACAAGAATCACACTCTGCTTTTGAGAAAAGAGCACTCTTCTACTCTACTGTGTTTCCTATGGTGTCCAAACTGTGAGCTTGCTCAGAACAAAAGACTGTGCTTCTGACACACAAGGACCATATGTAGTTCAACTCTGCTTAGGAAACTGACAAGAACAGTAGCTCCTATTCAGTCCAATACACTGTACTTGCTGGGAACAGACACGAGTGCTATTTGCCCTGTGTATGGCAATGGGAGCACAATAGTGACCTTACTTACCAGAAAACAACTCTTGTTCGTAGGAAAAGAAACTGCATGTGATTCAACTCCATTTAGGACTGGGAAACAAAAGCTAGCTCGCCTTACAAGAAACACACTCTGCTTTTGAGAAAAGAGCACTCTTCTAGTCTACCATGTTTCCTATGGGGTCCGAACAGTGAGCTTGCTCAGAACAAAAGAACTGTGCTTCCTACACACACGGCCATATCTAGTTCAATTCTGCTTAGGAACCTGACAAGAACAGTAGATCCTCTTCAGTTCAATACACTGTACTTGCTCGGAACAGACGCCAGTGCTATTTGTCCTTTGTATGGCAATGGGAGCGCAATAGTGACTATTCTTACCATAAAACAACTCTTGCTCGTAGGACCACAAACTGCATGTGATTCAACTCCATTTAGGACTGGGAAATAAACGCTAGCTCGCCTTACAAGAAACACACTCTGCTTTTGAGAAAAGAGCACTCTTCTACTCTACTTTGTTTCAAAAGGGGTCAAAACAGTGAGCTTGCTCAGAACAAAAGAACTGTGCTTCCTACACACATGGACCATATCTAGTTCAACTTTGCTTAGGAAAGTGACAAGAACAGTAGCTCCTCTTCAGTCCGATACACTGTACTTGCTGGGAACAGACGCGAGTGCTATTTGCACTGTGTATGGCAATGGGAGCGCAATAGTGACTTTCCTTACCAGAAAACAACTCTTGCTCGTAGGACCAGAAACTGCATGTGATTCAACTCCATTTAGGACTGGGAAACAAACGCTAGCTCGCCTTACAAGAAACACACTCTGCTCTTGAGAAAAGAGCACTCTTCTACTCTACTGTGTTTCCAATGGGGTCCGAACAGTGAGCTTGCTCAGAACAAAAGAACTGTGCTTCCTACACACACGGCCATACCTAGTTCAATTCTGCTTAGGAACCTGACAAGAACAGTAGATCCTCTTCAGTCCAATACACTGTACTTGCTGCGAACAGAAGCCAGTGCTATTTGTCCTGTGTATGGCAATGGCAGCGCAATAATGACTATTCTCTACCATAAAACAACTCTTGCTCATAGGACCACAAACTGCATGTGATTCAACTCCATTTAGGACTGGGAAACAAATGCTAGCTCGGCTTTACAAGAAACACACTCTGCTTTTGAGAAAAGAGCACTCTTCTACTCTACTGTGTTTGCTATGGGGTCCAAACAGTGAGCTTGCTCAGAACAAAAGAACTGTGCTTCCTACACACATGGACCATATCTAGTTCAACTCTGCTTAGGAAACTGACAAGAACAGTAGCTCCTATTCAGTCCAATACAATGTACTTGCTGGGAACAGACGCGAGTCCTATTTTCACCGTTTATGGCATTTGGAGCGCAATAGTGACTCTTCTTACCAGAAAACAACTCTTGCTCGTAGAACCAAAAACTGTCTGTGACTCAACTCCATTTAGGACTGGAAAACAAACGCGAGCTCGCCTTACAAGAAACACACTCTGCTTTAGAGAAAAGAGCACTCTTCTACTCTACTGTGTTTCCTACAGGGCCAGAACAGTGAGCTTGCTCAGAACATAATAACTGTGCTTCCTACAAACACGGGCCATATCTAGTTCAACTCTGCTTAGGACACTGACAAGAACAGTAGCTCCTCTTCAGTCTGATACACTGTACTTGCTGAGAACAGATGCGAGTGCTATTTGCACTGTGTATGGAAATTGGAGCACAATAGTGACTCGTCTTACTAGAAAACAACTCTTGCTCATAGGACAAAAAACTGCACGTGACTCAACTCCATTGAGGACTGGGAAACAAACTCTAGGTCGCCTTACAAGAAACACACTCTGCTTTTGAGAAAAGGGCACTCTTCTACTCTACTGTGTTTCCTATAGGGCCAGAACAGTGAGCTTGCTCAGAAGAAATGAATTGTGCTTCCTAGACACACGGGCCATATCTAGTTCAACTCTGCTTAGGAAACTGAGAAGAACAGTAGCTCCTCTTCAGTCCAATACACTGTACTTGCTGGGAACAGACTGGAGTGCTATTTGCACTGTGTATGGCAATGGGAGCGCAATAGTGACTTTCCTTACCAGAAAACATCTCTTGCTCGTAGGACCAGAATCTGCATGTGATTCAACGCCATTTAGGACTGGGAAACAAATGCTAGCTCGCCTTACATGAAACAGACTCTGCTTTAGAGAAAAGAGCACTCTTCTACTCTACTGTGTTTCCTATGGGGTCCAAACAGTGAGCTTGCTCAGAAAAAAGAACTGTGCTTCCTACACACACGGACCATATGTAGTTCAACTTTGCTTAGGAAACTGACAAGAACAGTAGCTCCTCTTCAGTCCAATACACTGTACTTGCTGGGAACAGACACGAGTGCTATTTGCACTGTGTATGGCAATGAGCGCAATAGTGACTTTCCTTACCAAAAACAACTCTTGCTCGTAGGACCACAAACTGCATGTGATTCAACGCCATTTAGGACTGGTAAACAAATGCTAGCTTGCCTTACAAGAAACACCCTCTGCTTTTTAGAGAAGAGCTCTCTTCTACTTTACGGTGTTTCCTATGGGGTCCAAACAGTGATCTTGCTCAGAACAAAATAACTGTGCTTCCTACAAACGAGGACCATATGTAGTTCAACTCTGCTTAGGAAACTGACAAGAACAGAAGCTCCTATTCAGTCCAATACACTGTACTTGCTGGGAAAATACGTGAGTGCTCTTTGCCCTGTGTATGGCAATGGAAGCACAATAGTGACTTTCCTTACCAGAAAACAACTCTTGTTCGTAGGACCAGAAACTGCATGTGATTCAAGTCCATTCAGGACTAGGAAACAAACGCTAGCTCGCCTTACAAGAAACACACTCTGCTTTTGAGAAAAGAGCACTCTTCTAATCTACTGTGTTTCCTATAGGGCCAGAACAGTGAGCTTGCTCAAAACATAAGAACTGTGCATCCTACACACACGGGCCTTATCTAGTTCAACTCTGCTTAGGAAAGTGACAAGAACGGTAGCTCCTCTTCAGTCCGATACACTGTATTTGCTGGGAACAGACGCGAGTGCTATTTGCACTGTGTATGGCAATGGGAGCGCAATAGTGACTTTCCTTACCAGAAAACAACTCTTGCTCGTAGGACCAGAAACTGCATGTGATTCAACTCCATTTAGGACTGGGAAACAAACGCTAGCTCGCCTTACAAGAAACACACTCTGTTTTGAGAAAAGAGCACTCTTCTACTCTACTGTGTTTCCTATGGGGTCCGAACATTGAGCTTGCTCAGAACAAAAGAACTGTGCTTCCTACACACACGGCCATACCTAGTTCAATTCTGCTTAGGAACCTGACAGGAACAGTAGATCCTCTTCAGTCCAATACACTGTACTTGCTGCGAACAGAAGCCAGTGCTATTTGTCCTGTGTATGGCAATGGCAGCGCTATAATGACTATTCTTACCATAAAACAACTCTTGCTCGTAGGACCACAAACTGCATGTGATTCAACTCCATTTAGGACTGGGAAACAAAAGCTAGCTCGCCTTACAAGAAACACACTCTGCTTTTCAGAAATGAGCACTCTTCTACTCTACTGTGTTTCCTATGGAGTCCGAACAGTGAGCTTGCTCAGAACAAAAGAACTGTGCTTCCTACACACACGGCCATATCTATTTCAATTCTGCTTAGGAAACTGACAAGAACAGTAGATCCTCCTCAGTCCAATACACTGTACTTGCTGGGAACAGACGCCAGTGCTATTTGTCCTGTGTATGGCAATGCCAGCGCAATAGTGACTATTCTTACCATAAAACAACTCTTGCTCGTAGGACCAGACTGCATGTGATTCCACTCCATTTAGGACTGGGAAACAAACGCTAGCTCGCCTTCTAAGAAACACACTCTGCTTTTGAGAAAAGAGCACTCTTCTACTCTACTGTGTTTGCTATGGGGTCCAAACAGTGAGCTTGCTCAGAATAAAAGAACTGTGCTTCCTACACACATGGACCATATCTAGTTCAACTCTGCTTAGGAAACTGACAAGAACAGTAGCTCCTATTCAGTCCAATACAATGTACTTGCTGGAAACAGACGCGAGTGCTATTTTCACTGTTTATGGCATTTGGAGCGCAATAGTGACTCTTCTTACCAGAAAACAACTCTTGCTCGTAGGACCAAAAACTGTCTGTGACTCAACTCCATTTAGGACTGGGAAACAAACGCGAGCTCGCCTTACAAGAAACACACTCTCCTTTAGAGAAAAGAGCACTCTTCTACTCTACTGTGTTTCCTATAGGGCCAGAACAGTGAGCTTGCTCAGAACATAATAACTGTGCTTTCTACAAACACGGGCCATATCTAGTTCAACTCTGCTTAGGAAACTGACAAGAACAGTAGCTCCTCTTCAGTCCGATACACTGTACTTGCTGAGAACAGATGCGAGTGCTATTGGCACTGTGTATGGAAATTGGAGCACAATAGTGACTCGTCTTACTAGAAAACAACTCTTGCTCATAGGAAAAAAAACTGCATGTGACTCAACTCCATTTAGGACTGGGAAACAAACTCTAGGTCGCCTTACAAGAAACACACTCTGCTTTTGAGAAAAGGGCACTCTTCTACTCTACTGTGTTTCCTATAAGGCCAGAACAGTTAGCTTGCTCAGAAGAAATGAATTGTGCTTCCTAGACACACGGGCCATATCTGGTTCAACTCTGCTTAGGAAACTGAGAAGAATAGTAGCTCCTCTTCAGTCCAATACACTGTACTTGCTGGGAACGGACTGGAGTGCTATTTGCACTGTGTATGGCAGTGGGAGCGCAATAGTGACTTTCCTTACCAGAAAACATCTCTTTCTCGTAGGACCAGAATCTGCATGTGATTCAACGCCATTTAGGACTGGGAAACAAATGCTAGCTCGCCTTACATGAAACACACTCTGCTTTAGAGAAAAGAGCACTCTTCTACTCTACTGTGTTTCCTATGGGGTCCAAACAGTGAGCTTGCTCAGAACAAAGAACTGTGCTTCCTACACACACGGACCATATGTAGTTCAACTTTGCTTAGGAAACTGACAAGAACAGTAGCTCCTCTTCAGTCCAATACACTGTACTTGCTGGGAACAGACACGAGTGCTATTTGCACTGTGTATGGCAATGAGAGCAATAGTGACTTTCCTTACCAAAAACAACTCTTGCTCGTAGGACCACAAACTGCATGTGATTCAACGCCATTTAGGACTGGGAAACAAATGCTAGCTCGCCTTACATGAAACACACTCTGCTTTTGAGAAAAGAGCACTCTTCTACTCTACTGTGTTTCCTATGGGGTCCAAACAGTGAGCTTGCTCAGAACAAAGAACTGTGCTTCCTACACACATGGACCATATCTAGTTCAACTCTGCTTAAGAAACTGACAAGAACAGTAGCTCCTCTTCAGTCCAATACACAGTACTTGCTTGGAACATTCGCGAGTGTTATTTGCACTGTGTATGGCAATGAGAGCGCAATAGTGACTTTCCTTACCAGAAAACAACTCTTGCTCGTAGGACCACAAACTGCATGTGATTCAACGCCATTTAGGACTGGTAAACAAATGCTAGCTTGCCTTACAAGAAACACTCTCTGCTTTTTAGAAAAGAGCTCTCTTCTACTCTACGGTGTGTCCTATGGGGTCCAAACAGTGATCTTGCTCAGAACAAAAGAACTGTGCTTCCTACACACAAGGACCATATGTAGTTCAACTCTGCTTAGGAAACTGACAAGAACAGTAGCTCCTATTCAGTCCAATACACTGTACTTGCTGGGAAAATACGTGAGTGCTATTTGCCCTGTGTATGGCAATGGAAGCACAATAGTGACTTTCCTTACCAGAAAACAACTCTTGTTCTTAGGAAAAGAAACTGCATGTGATTCAACTCCATTCAGGACTAGGAAACAAACGCTAGCTCGCCTTACAAGAAACACACTCTGCTTTTGAGAAAAGAGCACTCTTCTAATCTACTGTGTTTCCTATAGGGCCAGAACAGTGAGCTTGCTCAGAACATAAGAACTGTGCATCCTACACACACGGGCCTTATCTAGTTCAACTCTGCTTAGGAAAGTGACAAGAACAGTAGCTCCTCTTCAGTCCGATACACTGTACTTGCTGGGAACAGACGCGAGTGCTATTTGCACTGTGTATGGCAATGGGAGCACAATAGTGACTTTCCTTACCAGAAAACAACTCTTGCTCGTAGGACCAGAAACTGCATGTGATTCAACTCCATTTAGGACTGGGAAACAAACGCTAGCTCGCCTTACAAGAAACACACTCTGCTTTTGAGAAAAGAGCACTCTTCTACTCTACTGTGTTTCCAAAGGGGTCAAAACAGTGAGCTTGCTCAGAACAAAAGAACTGTGCTTCCTACACACATGGACCATATCTAGTTCAACTTTGCTTAGGAAAGTGACAAGAACAGTAGCTCCTCTTCAGTCCGATACACTGTACTTGCTGGGAACAGACGCGAGTGCTATTTGCACTGTGTATGGCAATGGGAGCGCAATAGTGACTTTCCTTACCAGAAAACAACTCTTGCTCGTAGGACCAGAAACTGCATGTGATTCAACTCCATTTAGGACTGGGAAACAAACGCTAGCTCGCCTTACAAGAAACACACTCTGCTCTTGAGAAAAGAGCACTCTTCTACTCTACTGTGTTTCCAATGGGGTCCGAACAGTGAGCTTGCTCAGAACAAAAGAACTGTGCTTCCTACACACACGGCCATACCTAGTTCAATTCTGCTTAGGAACCTGACAAGAACAGTAGATCCTCTTCATTCCAATACACTGTACTTGCTGCGAACAGAAGCCAGTGCTATTTGTCCTGTGTATGGCAATGGCAGCACAATAATGACTATTCTCTACCATAAAACAACTCTTGCTCGTAGGACCACAAACTGCATGTGATTCAACTCGATTTAGGACTGGGAAACAAATGCTAGCTCACCTTACATGAAACACACTCTGCTTTTGAGAAAAGAGCACTCTTCTACTCTACTGTGTTTGCTATGGGATCCAAACAGTGAGCTTGCTCAGAACAAAAGAACTGTGCTTCCTACACACATGGACCATATCTAGTTCAACTCTGCTTAGGAAACTGACAAGAACAGTAGCTCCTATTCAGTCCAATACAATGTACTTGCTGGGAACAGACGCGAGTGCTATTTTCACGGTTTATGGCATTTGGAGCGCAATAGTGACTCTTCTTACCAGAAAACAACTCTTGCTCGTAGAACCAAAAACTGTCTGTGACTCAACTCCATTTAGGACTGGAAAACAAACGCGAGCTCGCCTTACAAGAAACACACTCTGCTTTAGAGATAAGAGCACTCTTCTACTCTACTGTGTTTCCTATAGGGCCAGAACAGTGAGCTTGCTCAGAACATAATAACTGTGCTTCCTACAAACACGGGCCATATCTAGTTCAACTCTGCTTAGGAAACTGACAAGAACAGTATCTCCTCTTCAGTCCGATACACTGTACTTGCTGAGAACAGATGCGAGTGCTATTTGCACTGTGTATGAAAATTGGAGCACAATAGTGACTTGTCTTACTAGAAAACAACTCTTGCTCATAGGACAAAAAACTGCACGTGACTCAACTCCATTTAGGACTGGGAAACAAACTCTAGGTCGCCTTACAAGAAACACACTCTGCTTTTGAGAAAAGGGCACTCTTCTACTGTACTGTGTTTCCTATAGGGCCAGAACAGTGAGCTTGCTCAGAAGAAATGAATTGTGCTTCCTAGACACACGGGCCATATCTAGTTCAACTCTGCTTAGGAAACTGAGAAGAACAGTAGCTCCTCTTCAGTCCAATACACTGTACTTGCTGGGAACAGACTGGAGTGCTATTTGCACTGTGTATGGCAATGGGAGCGCAATAGTGACTTTCCTTACCAGAAAACATCTCTTGCTCGTAGGACCAGAATCTGCATGTGATTCAACGCCATTTAGGACTGGGAAACAAATGCTAGCTCGCCTTTCAACAAACACACTCTGCTTTTGAGAAAAGAGCACTCTTCTACTCTACTGTGTTTCCTATGGGGTCCAAACAGTGAGCTTGCTCAGAACAAAGAACTGTGCTTCCTACACACATGGACCATATCTAGTTCAACTCTGCTTAAGAAACTGACAAGAACAGTAGCTCCTCTTCAATCCAATACACTGTACTTGCTTGGAACATTCGCGAGTGTTATTTGCACTGTGTATGGCAAAGAGAGCGCAATAGTGACTTTCCTTACCAGAAAACAACTCTTGCTCATAGGACCACAAACTGCATGTGATTCAACGCCATTTAGGACTGGTAAACAAATGCTAGCTTGCCTTACAAGAAACACTTTCTGCTTTTTAGAAAAG
Organism: Peromyscus eremicus; assembly: GCF_949786415.1. Lineage (NCBI taxonomy): Eukaryota > Metazoa > Chordata > Mammalia > Rodentia > Cricetidae > Peromyscus > Peromyscus eremicus. Next base: position 183,224 of record NW_026734434.1, on the reverse strand, counting down.
AGCTCTCTTCTACTCTACGGTGTTTCCTATGGGGTCCAAACAGTGAACTTGCTCAGAACAAAAGAACTCTGCTTCCTACACACATGGACCATATCTAGTTCAACTCTGCTTAGGAAACTGACAAGAACAGTAACTCCTATTCAGTCCAATACACTGTACATGCTGGGAACAGACGCGAGTGCTATTTGCACTGTGTATGGCATTTGGAGCACAATAGTGACTCTTCTTACGAGAAAAAAACTCTTGCTTGTAGGAACAAAAACTGCATGTGATTCAACTCCATTTAGGACTAGGAAACAATCGCTAGCTCGCTTTACAAGAAACACACTCTGCTTTAGAGAAAAGAGCACTCTTCTACTCTACTGTGTTTCCTATAGGGCCAGAACAGTGAGCTTGCTCAGAACATAATAACTGTGCTTCCTACAAACACGGGCCATATCTAGTTCAACTCTGCTTAGGAAACTGACAAGAACAGTATCTCCTCTTCAGTCCGATACACTGTACTTGCTGAGAACAGATGCGAGTGCTATTTGCACTGTGTATGAAAATTGGAGCACAATAGTGACTTGTCTTACTAGAAAACAACTCTTGCTCATAGGACAAAAAACTGCACGTGACTCAACTTCATTTAGGACTGGGAAACAAACTCTAGGTCGCCTTACAAGAAACACACTCTGCTTTTGAGAAAAGGGCACTCTTCTACTCTACTGTGTTTCCTATAGGGCCAGAACAGTGAGCTTGCTCAGAAGAAATGAATTGTGCTTCCTAGACACACGGGCCATATCTATTTCAACTCTGCTTAGGAAACTGAGAAGAACAGTAGCTCCTCTTCAGTCCAATACACTGTACTTGCTGGGAACAGACTGGAGTGCTATTTGCACTGTGTATGGCAATGGGAGCGCAATAGTGACTTTCCTTACCAGAAAACATCTCTTGCTCGTAGGACCAGAATCTGCATGTGATTCAATGCCATTTAGGACTGGGAAACAAATGCTAGCTCGCCTTTCAACAAACACACTCTGCTTTTGAGAAAAGAGCACTCTTCTACTCTACTGTGTTTCCTATGGGGTCCAAACAGTGAGCTTGCTCAGAACAAAGAACTGTGCTTCCTACACACATGGACCATATCTAGTTCAACTCTGCTTAAGAAACTGACAAGAACAGTAGCTCCTCTTCAATCCAATACACTGTACTTGCTTGGAACATTCGCGAGTGTTATTTGCACTGTGTATGGCAAAGAGAGCGCAATAGTGACTTTCCTTACCAGAAAACAACTCTTGCTCGTAGGACCACAAACTGCATGTGATTCAACGCCATTTAGGACTGGTAAACAAATGCTAGCTTGCCTTACAAGAAACACTTTCTGCTTTTTAGAAAAGAGCTCTCTTCTACTCTACGGTGTTTCCTATGGGGTCCAAACGGTGAACTTGCTCAGAACAAAAGAACTCTGCTTCCTACACACATGGACCATATCTAGTTCAACTCTGCTTAGGAAACTGACAAGAACAGTAGCTCCTATTCAGTCCAATACACTGTACATGCTGGGAACAGACGCGAGTGCTATTTGCACTGTGTATGGCATTTGGAGCACAATAGTGACTCTTCTTACCAGAAAAAAACTCTTGCTTGTAGGAACAAAAACTGCATGTGATTCAACTCCATTTAGGACTAGGAAACAAACGCTAGCTCGCTTTACAAGAAACACACTCTGCTTTAGATAAAAGAGCACTCTTCTACTCTACTGTGTTTCCTATAGGGCCAGAACAGTAGCTTGCTCAAAACATAAGAACTGTGCTTCCTACACACACGGGCCATATCTAGTTCAACTCTGCTTAGGAAACTGACAAGAACAGTAGCTCCTCTTTAGTCCGATACACTGTACTTGCTAAGAACAGACGTGAGTGCTATTTGCACTGTGTATGGCAATGGGAGCACAATAGAGACTTTCCTTACCAGAAAACAACTCTTGTTCGTAGGAAAAGAAACTGCATGTGATTCAACTCCATTTAGGACTGGGAAACAAACGCTAGCTCGCCTTACAATAAACACACTCTGCTTTTGAGAAAAGAGCACTCTTCTACTCTACTGTGTTTCCTATGGGGTCCGAACAGTGAGCTTGATCAGAACAAAAGAACTGTGCTTCCTACACACACGGCCATATCTAGTTCAATTCTGCTTAGGAACCTGACAAGAACAGAAGATTCTCTTCAGTCCAATACACTGTACTTGCTGGGAACAGACGCCAGTGCTATTTGTCCTGTGTATGGCAATGGCAGCGCAATAGTGACTATTCTTACCATAAAACAACTCTTGCTCGTAGGACCAGAAACTGCATGTGATTCCACTCCATTTAGGACTGGGACACAAACGCTAGCTCGCCTTACAAGAATCACACTCTGCTTTTGAGAAAAGAGCACTCTTCTACTCTACTGTGTTTCCTATGGTGTCCAAACTGTGAGCTTTCTCGGAACAAAAGACTGTGCTTCCGACACACAAGGACCATATGTAGTTCAACTCTACTTAGGAAACTGACAAGAACAGTAGCTCCTATTCAGTCCAATACACTGTACTTGCTGGGAACAGACGCGAGTGCTCTTTGCCCTGTGTATGGCAATGAGAGCACAATAGTGACCTTACTTACCAGAAAACAACTCTTGTTCGTAGGAAAAGAATCTGCATGTGATTTAACTCCATTTAGAACTGGGAAACAAATGCTAGCTCGCCTTACAAGAAACACTCTCTGCTTTTGAGAAAAGAGCACTCTTCTAATCTACTGTGTTTCCTATAGGGCCAGAACAGTGAGCTTGCTCAGAACATAAGAACTGTGCATCCTACACACACGGGCCTTATCTAGTTCAACTCTGCTTAGGAAAGTGACAAGAACAGTAGCTCCTCTTCAGTCCGATACACTGTACTTGCTGGGAACAGAAGCGAGTGCTATTTGCACTGTGTATGGCAATGGGAGCGCAATAGTGACTTTCCTTACCAGAAAACAACTCTTGCTCGTAGGACCAGAAACTGCATGTGATTCAACTCCATTTAGGACTGGGAAACAAACGCTAGCTCGCCTTACAGGAAACACACTCTGCTTTTGAGAAAAGAGCACTCTTCTACTCTACTGTGTTTCCTATGGGGTCCAAACAGTGAGCTTGCTCAGAACAAAAGAACTGTGCTTCCTACACACATGGACCATATCTAGTTCAACTCTGCTTAGGAAACTGACAAGAACAGTAGCTCCTATTCAGTCCAATACAATGTACTTGCTGGGAACAGACGCGAGTGCTATTTTCACTGTTTATGGCATTTGGAGCGCAATAGTGACTCTTCTTACCAGAAAACAACTCTTGCTCGTAGAACCAAAAACTGTCTGTGACTCAACTCCATTTAGGACTGGAAAACAAACGCGAACTCGCCTTACAAGAAACACATTCTGCTTTAGAGAAAAGAGCACTCTTCTACTCTACTGTGTTTCCTATAGGGCCAGAACAGTGAGCTTGCTCAGAACATAATAACTGTGCTTCCTACAAACACGGGCCATATCTAGTTCAACTCTGCTTAGGAAACTGACAAGAACAGTAGCTCCTCTTAAGTCCGATACACTGTACTTGCTGAGAACAGATGCGAGTGCTATTTGCACTGTGTATGGAAATTGGAGCACAATAGTGACTCGTCTTACTAGAAAACAACTCTTGCTCATAGGACAAAAAACTGCACGTGACTCAACTCCATTTAGGACTGGGAAACAAACTCTAGGTCGCCTTACAAGAAACACACTCTGCTTTTGAGAAAAGGGCACTCTTCTACTCTACTGTGTTTCCTATAGGGCCAGAACAGTGAGCTTGCTCAGAAGAAATGAATTGTGCTTCCTAGACACACGGGCCATATCTAGTTCAACTCTGCTTAGGAAACTGAGAAGAACAGTAGCTCCTCTTCAGTCCAATACACTGTACTTGCTGGGAACAGACTGGAGTGCTATTTGCACTGTGTATGGCAATGGGAGCGCAATAGTGACTTTCCTTACCAGAAAACATCTCTTGCTCGTAGGACCAGAATCTGCATGTGATTCAACGCCATTTAGGACTGGGAAACAAATGCTAGCTCGCCTTACGTGAAACACACTCTGCTTTAGAGAAAAGAGCACTCTTCTACTCTACTGTGTTTCCTATGGGGTCAAAATAGTGAGCTTGCTCAGAACAAAGAACTGTGCTTCCTACACACACGGACCATATGTAGTTCAACTTTGCTTAGGAAACTGACAAGAACAGTAGCTCCTCTTCAGTCCAATACACTGTACTTGCTGGGAACAGACACGAGTGCTATTTGCACTGTGTATGGCAATGAGCGCAATAGTGACTTTCCTTACCAAAAACAACTCTTTCTCGTAGGACCACAAACTGCATGTGATTCAACGCCATTTAGGACTGGGAAACAAATGCTAGCTCGCCTTACATGAAACACACTCTGCTTTTGAGAAAAGAGCACTCTTCTACTCTACTGTGTTTCCTATGGGTTCCAAACAGTGAGCTTGCTCAGAACAAAGAACTGTGCTTCCTACACACATGGACCATATCTAGTTCAACTCTGCTTAAGAAAGTGACAAGAACAGTAGCTCCTCTTCAGTCCAATACACTGTACTTGCTTGGAACATTCGCGAGTGTTATTTGCACTGTGTATGGCAATGAGAGCGCAATAGTGACTTTCCTTACCAGAAAACAACTCTTGCTCGTAGGACCACAAACTGCATGTGATTCAACGCCATTTAGGACTGGTAAACAAATGCTAGCTTGCCTTACAAGAAACACTCTCTACTTTTTAGAAAAGAGCTCCCTTCTACTTTACGGTGTTTCCTATGGGGTCCAAACAGTGATCTTGCTCAGAACAAAATAACTGTGCTTCCTACACACAAGGACCATATGTAGTTCAACTCTGCTTAGGAAACTGACAAGAACAGTAGCTCCTATTCAGTCCAATTCACTGTACTTGCTGGGAAAATACGTGAGTGCTCTTTGCCCTGTGTATGGCAATGGAAGCACAATAGTGACTTTCCTTACCAGAAAACAACTCTTGTTCGTAGGAAAAGAAACTCCATGTGATTCAACTCCATTCAGGACTAGGAAACAAACGCTAGCTCGCCTTACAAGAAACACACTCTGCTTTTGAGAAAAGAGCACTCTTCTAATCTACTGTGTTTCCTATAGGGCCAGAACAGTGAGCTTGCTCAGAACATAAGAACTGTGCATCCTACACACACACGCCTTATCTAGTTCAACTCTGCTTAGGAAAGTGACAAGAACAGTAGCTCCTCTTCAGTCCGATACACTGTACTTGCTGGGAACAGACGCGAGTGCTATTTGCACTGTGTATGGCAATGAGAGCGCAATAGTGACTTTCCTTACCAGAAAACAACTCTTGCTCATAGGACCAGAAAGTGCATGTGATTCAACTCCATTTACGACTGGGAAACAAACGCTAGCTCGCCTTACAAGAAACACACTCTGTTTTGAGAAAAGAGCACTCTTCTACTCTACTTTGTTTCCTATGGGGTCCGAACATTGAGCTTGCTCAGAACAAAAGAACTGTGCTTCCTACATACACGGCCATACCTAGCTCAATTCTGCTTAGGAACCTGACAAGAACAGTAGATCCTCTTCAGTCCAATACACTGTACTTGCTGCGAACAGACGCCAGTGCTATTTGTCCTGTGTATGGCAATGGCAGCGCAATAATGACTATTCTTACCATAAAACAACTCTTGCTCGTAGGACCACAAACTGCATGTGATTCAACTCCATTTAGGACTGGGAAACAAATGCTAGCTCGCCTTACAAGAAACACACTCTGCTTTTCAGAAATGAGCACTCTTCTACTCTACTGTGTTTCCTATGGGGTCCCAACAGTGAGCTTGCTCAGAACAAAAGAACTGTGCTTCCTACACACACGGCCATATCTATTTCAATTCTGCTTAGGAACCTGACAAGAACAGTAGATCCTCTTCAGTCCAATACACTGTACTTGCTGGGAACAGACGCCTGTGCTATTTGTCCTGTGTATGGCAATGGCAGCGCAATAGTGACTATTCTTACCATAAAACAACTCTTGCTCGTAGGACCAGAAACTGCATGTGATTCCACTCCATTTAGGACTGTGAAACAAACGCTAGCTCGCCTTACAAGAAACACACTCTGCTTTTGAGAAAAGAGCACTCTTCTACTCTACTGTGTTTGATATGGGGTCCAAACAGTGAGCTTGCTCAGAACAAAAGAACTGTGCTTCCTACACACATGGACCATATCTAGTTCAACTCTGCTTAGGAAACTGACAAGAACAGTAGCTCCTATTCAGTCCAATACAATGTACTTGCTGGGAACAGACGCGAGTGCTCTTTTCACTGTTTATGGCATTTGGAGCGCAATAGTGACTCTTCTTACCAGAAAACAACTCTTGCTCGTAGGATCAAAAACTGTCTGTGACTCAACTCCATTTAGGACTGGGAAACAAACACCAGCTCACCTTACAAGAAACACACTCTGCTTTAGAGAAAAGAGCACTCTTCTACTCTACTGTGTTTCCTATAGGGCCAGAACAGTGAGCTTGCTCAGAACATAATAACTGTGCTTCCTACAAACACGGGCCATATCTAGTTCAACTCTGCTTAGGAAACTGACAAGAACAGTAGCTCCTCTTAAGTCCGATACACTGTACTTGCTGAGAACAGATGCGAGTGCTATTTGCACTGTGTATGGAAATGGGAGCACAATAGTGAGTCGTCTTACTAGAAAACAACTCTTGCTCATAGGACAAAAAACTGCATGTGACTCAACTCCATTTAGGACTGGGAAACAAACTCCAGCTCGCCTTACAAGAAACACACTCTGCTTTTGAGAAAAGGGCACTCTTCTACTCTACTGTGTTTCCTATAGGGCCAGAACAGTGAGCTTGCTGAGAAGAAATGAATTGTGCTTCCTAGACACACGGGCCATATCTACTTCAACTCTGCTTAGGAAACTGAGAAGAACAGTAGCTCCTCTTCAGTCCAATACACTGTACTTGCTGGGAACAGACTGGAGTGCTATTTGCACTGTATATGGCAATGGGAGCACAATAATGACTTTCCTTACCAGAAAACATCTCTGGCTCGTAGGACCAGAATCTGCATGTGATTCAACTCCATTTAGGACTGGGAAACAAAAGCTAGCTCGCCTTACAAGAAAGACACTCTGCTTTAGAGAAAAGAGCACTCTTCTACTCTACTGTGTTTCCTATGGGGTCCAAACAGTGAGCTTTCAGAACAAAGAACTGTGCTTCCTACACACACGGACCATATGTAGTTCAACTTTGCTTAGGAAACTGACAAGAACAGTAGCTCCTCTTCAGTCCAATACACTGTACTTGCTGGGAACAGACACGAGTGCTATTTGCACTGTGTATGGCAATGAGCGCAATAGTGACTTTCCTTACCAAAAACAACTCTTGCTCGTAGGACCACAAACTGCATGTGATTCACACCATTTACGACTGGGAAACAAAAACTAGCTAGCCTTACATGAAACACACTCTGCTTTTGAGAAATTAGCACTCTTCTACTCTACTGTGTTTCCTATGGGGTCCAAACAGTGAGCTTGCTCAGAACAAAAGAACTGTGCTTCCTACACACATGGACCATATCTAGTTCAACTCTGCTTAAGAAATTGACAAGAACAGTAGCTCCTCTTCAGTCCAATACACTGTACTTGCTTGGAACATTCGCGAGTGTTATTTGCACTGTGTATGGCAATGAGAGCACAATAGTGACTTTCCTTACCAGAAAACAACTCTTGCTCATAGGACCACAAACTGCATGTGATTCAACTCCATTTAGGACTAGGAAACAAACGTTAGCTCGCCTTACAAGAAACACACTCTGCTTTAGAGAAAAGAGCACTCTTCTACTCTACTGTGTTTCCTATAGGGCCAGAACAGTAGCTTGCTCAGAACATAAGAACTGTGCTTCCTACACACACGGGCCATATCTAGTTCAACTTTGCTTAGGAAACTGACAAGAACAGTAGCTCCTCTTCAGTCCGATACACTGTACTTGCTGGGAACAGACGCGAGTGCTATATGCACTGTGTATGGCAATGAAAGCACAATCGTGACTTTCCTTACCTGAAAACAACTCTTGCTCGTAGGACCAGAACTGCATGTGATTCAACTCCATTTAGGCCTGGGAAACAAATGCTAACTTGCCTTACAAGAAACACACTCTGCTTTTGAGAAAAGAGCACTCTTCTACTCTAATGTGTTTCCAAGGGGTCCGAACAGTGAGCTTGCTCAGAACAAAAGAACTGGGCTTCCTACACACACGGCCATATCTAGTTCAATTCTGCTTAGGAACCTGACAAGAACAGTAGATCCTCTTCAGTCCAATACACTGCAATTGCTGCGAACAGACGCCAGTGCTATTTGTCCTGTGTATGACAATGGCAGCACAATAGTGACTCTTCTTACTCAGAAAACAACTCTTGCTCGTAGTACCAGAAACTGCATGGGATTCAACTCCATTTAGGACTTCGAAACAAACGCTAGCTCGCCTTACAAGAAACACACTCTGCTTTTGAGAAAAGAGCACTCTTCTACTCTACTGTGTTTCCTGTGGGGTCCAAACAGTGAGCTTGCTCAGAACAAAAGAACTGTGCTTCCTACACACACGGACTATATGTAGTTCAACTCGGCTTAGGAAACTGACAAGAACAGTAGCACTTATTCAGTCCATTACACTGTACTTGCTGGGAACAGACGCTTGTGCTCTTTGCACTGTGTATGGCAATCGGAGCGCAATGTGACTTTCTTTACCAGAAAACAACTCTTGTTCGTAGGACCAGAAACTGCATGTGATTCAACTCCATTCAGGACTAGGAAACAAACGCTAGCTCGCCTTACAAGAAACACACTCTGCTTTAGAGAAAAGAGCACTCATTTACTCTACTGTGTTTCCTATAGGGCCAGAACAGTGAGCTTGCTCAGAACATAAGAACTGTGCTTCCTACACACATGGGCCATATCTAGTTCAACTCTGCTTAGGAAACTGACAAGAACAGTAGCTCCTCTTCAGTTCAATACACTGTACTTGCTCGGAACAGACGCCAGTGCTATTTGTCCTGTGTATGGCAATGGGAGCGCAATAGAGACTATTCTTACCATAAAACAACTCTTGCTCGTAGGACCACAAACTGCATGTGATTCCACTCCATTTAGGACTGGGAAACAAACGCTAGCTCGCCTTACAAGAAACACACTCTGCTTTTGAGAAAAGAGCACTCTTCTACTCTACTGTGTTTCCAAAGGGGTCAAAACAGTAAGCTTGCTCAGAACAAAAGAACTGTGCTTCCTACACACATGGACCATATCTAGTTCAACTTTGCTTAGGAAACTGACAAGAACAGTAGCTCCTATTCAGTCCAATACAATGTACTTGCTGGGAACAGACGCGAGTGCTATTTTCACTGTTTATGTCATTTTGAGCACAATAGTGACTCTTCTAACCAGAAAACAACTCTTGCTCGTAGGACAAAAAACTGTCTGTGACTCAACTCCATTTAGGACTGGAAAACAAACGCGAGCTCGCTTACAATAAACACACTCTGCTTTAGAGAAAAGAGCACTCTTCTACTCTACTGTGTTTCCTATAGGGCCAGAACAGTGAGCTTGCTCAGAACATAATAACTGTGCTTTCTACAAACACGGGCCATATCTAGTTCAACTCTGCTTAAGAAACTGACAAGAACAGTAGCTCCTCTTCAGTCCAATACACTGTACTTGCTTGGAACATTCGCGAGTGTTATTTGCACTGTGTATGGCAATGAGAGCGCAATAGTGACTTTCCTTACCAGAAAACAACTCTTGCTCGTAGGACCACAAACTGCATGTGATTCAACGCCATTTAGGACTGGTAAACAAATGCTAGCATGCCTTACAAGAAACACTCTTTGTTTTTTAGAAAAGAGCTCTCTTCTACTCTATGGTGTTTCCTATGGGGTCCAAAAAGTGAGCTTGCTCAGAACAAAAGAACTCTGCTTCCTGCAGACATGGACCATATCAAGTTCAACTCTACTTAGGAAACTGACAAGAACAGTAGCTCCTATTCAGTCCAATACACTGTACATGCTGGGAACAGACGCGAGTGCTATTTGCACTGGGTAAGGCATTTGGAGCACAATAGTGACTCTTATTACCAGAAAAAAACTCTTGCTTGTAGGACCAAAAACTGCATGTGATTCAACTCCATTTAGGACTGGGAAACAAACGCTAACTCGCCTTACAAGAAACACACTCTGCTTTTGAGAAAAGAGCACTCTTCTACTCTAATGTGTTTCCAAGGGGTCCGAACAGTGAGCTTGCTCAGAACAAAAGAACTGGGCTTCCTACACACACGGCCATATCTAGTTCAATTCTGCTTAGGAACCTGACAAGAACAGTAGATCCTCTTCAGTCCAATACACTGTACTTGCAGGGAACAGACGCCAGTGCTATTTGTCCTGTGTATGGCAATGCCAGCGCAATAGTGACTCTTCTTACCATAAAACAACTCTTGCTCGTAGGACCAGAAACTGCATGTGATTCCACTCCATTTAGGACTGGGAAACAAACCCTAGCTCGCCTTACAAGAAACACACTCTGCTTTTGAGAAAAGAGCACTCTTCTACTCTACTGTGTTTCTATGGGGTCCAAACAGTGAGCTTGCTCAGAACAAAAGAACTGTGCTTCCTACACACATGGACCATATCTAGTTCAACTCTGCTTAGGAAACTGACAAGAACAGTAGCTCCTATTCAGTCCAATACAATGTACTTGCTGAGAACAGACGCGAGTGCTATTTTCACTGTTTATGGCATTTGGAGCGCAATAGTGACTCTTCTTACCAGAAAACAACTCTTGCTCGTAGGACCAAAAACTGTCTGTGACTCAACTCCATTTAGGACTGGAAAACAAACGCGAGCTCGCCTTACAAGAAACACACTCTGCTTTAGAGAAAAGAGCACTCTTCTACTCTACTGTTTTTCCTATAGGGCCAGAACAGTGAGCTTGCTCAGAACATAATAACTGTGCTTCCTACAAACACGGGCCATATCTAGTTCAACTCTGCTTAGGAAACTGACAGGAACAGTATGTCCTCTTCATTCCGATACACTGTACTTGCTGAGAACAGATGCGAGTGCTATTTAAATTGTGTATGGAAATTGGAGCACAATTGTGACTCGTCTTACTAGAAAACAACTCTTGCTCATAGGACAAAAAACTGCATGTGACTCAACTCTATTTAGGACTGGGAAACAAACTCCAGCTCGCCTTACAAGAAACACACTCTGCTTTTGAGAAAAGGGCACTCTTCTACTCTACTGTGTTTCCTATAGGGCCAGAACAGTGAGCTTGCTCAGAAGAAATGAATTGTGCTTCCTAGACACACGGGCCATATCTACTTCAACTGTGCTTAGGAAACTGAGAAGAACAGTAGCTCCTCTTCAGTCCAATACACTGTACTTGCTGGGAACAGACTGGAGGGCTATTTGCACTGTATATGGCAATGGGAGCGCAATAGTGACTTTCCTTACCAGAAAACATCTCTTCTCGTAGGACCAGAATCTGCATGTGATTCAACTCCATTTAGGACTGGGAAACAAAAGGTAGCTCGCCTTACAAGAAACACACTCTGCTTTAGAGAAAAGAGCACTCTTCTACTCTACTGTGTTTCCTATGGGGTCCAAACAGTGAGCTTGCTCAGAACAAAGAACTGTGCTTCCTACACACACGGACCATATGTTGTTCAACTTTGCTTAGGAAACTGACAAGAACAGTAGCTCCTCTTCAGTCCAATACACTGTACTTGCTGGGAACAGAAACGAGTGCTTTTTGCACTGTGTATGGCAATGAGCGCAATAGTGACTTTCCTTACCAAAAACAACTGTTGCTCGTAGGACCACAAACTGCATGTGATTCAACGCCATTTAGGACTGGGAAACAAATGCTAGCTCGCCTTACATGAAACACACTCTGCTTTTGAGAAAAGAGCACTCTTCTACTCTACTGTGTTTCCTATGGGGTCCAAACAGTGAGCTTGCTCAGAACAAAGGACTGTGATTCCTACACACATGGACCATATCTAGTTCAACTCTGCGTAAGAAACTGACAAGAACAGTAGCTCCTCTTCAGTCCAATACACTGTACTTGCTTGGAACATTCGCGAGTGTTATTTGCACTGTGTATGGCAATGAGAGCGCAATAGTGACTTTCCTTACCAGAAAACAACTCTTGCTGGTAGGACCACAAACTGCATGTGATTCAACGCCATTTAGGACTGGTAAACAAATGCTAGCTTGCCTTACAAGAAACACTCTCTGCTTTTTATAAAAGAGCTCTCTTCTACTCTATGGTGTTTCCTATGGGGTCCAAACAGTGAGCTTGCTCAGAACAAAAGAACTCTGCTTCCTGCAGACATGGACCATATCAAGTTCAACTCTGCTTAGGAAACTGACAAGAACAGTAGCTCCTATTCAGTCCAATACACTGTACATGCTGAGAACAGACGCGAGTGCTATTTGCACTGGGTATGGCATTTGGAGCACAATAGTGACTCTTCTTACCAGAAAAAAACTCTTGCTTGTAGGACCAAAAACTGCATGTGATTCCACTCCATTTAGGACTGGGACACAAACGCTAGCTCGCCTTACAAGAATCACACTCTGCTTTAGAGAAAAGAGCACTCATTTACTCTACTGTGTTTCCTATAGGGCCAGAAGAGTGAGCTTGCTCAGAACATAAGAACTGTGCTTCCTACACACACGGGCCATATCTAGTTCAACTCTGCTTAGGAACCTGACAAGAACAGTAGATCCTCTTCAGTTCAATACACTGTACTTGCTCGGAGCAGACGCCAGTGCTATTTGTCCTGTGTATGGCAATGGGAGCGCAATAGTGACTATTCTTACCATAAAACAACTCTTGCTCGTAGGACCACAAACTGCATGTGATTCAACTCCATTTAGGACTGGGAAACAAACGCTAGCTCGCCTTACAAGATACACACTCTGCTTTTGAGAAAAGAGCACTCTTCTACTCTACTGTGTTTCCAAAGGGGTCAAAACAGTGAGCTTGCTCAGAACAAAAGAACTGTGCTTCCTACACACATGGACCATATCTAGTTCAACTTTGCTTAGGAAACTGACAAGAACAGTAGCTCGTATTCAGTCCAATACAATGTACTTGCTGGGAACAGACGGGAGTGCTATTTACACTGTGAATGGCAATGGGAGCGCAATGTGACTTTCCTTACCAGAAAACAACTCTTGTTCGTAGGAAAAGAAACTGTATGTGATTCAACTCCATGTAGGACTAGGAAAAAAACGCTAGCTTGCCTTATATGAAACACACTCTGCTTTTGAGAAAAGAGCACTCGTCTACTCTACTGTGTTTCCTATGGGGTCCGAACAGTGATCTTGCTCAGAACAAAGGAACTGTGCTTTCTACACACAAGGACCATATGTAGTTCAACTCTGCTTAGGAAAGTGACAAGAACAGTAGCTCCTCTTCAGTCCGATACACTGTACATGCTGGGAACAGACGCGAGTGCTATTTGCACTGTGTATGGCAATGGGAGCGCAATAGTGACTTTCCTTACCAGAAAACAACTCTTGCTCGTAGGACCAGAAACTGCATGTGATTCAACTCCATTTAGGACTGGGAAACAAACGCTAGCTCGCCTTACAAGAAACACACTCTGCTTTTGAGAAAAGAGCACTCTTCTACTCTACTGTGTTTCCTATGGGGTCCGAACAGTGAGCTTGCTCAGAACAAAAGAACTGTGCATCCTACACACACGGCCATACCTAGTTCAATTCTGCTTAGGAACCTGACAAGAACAGTAGATCCTCTTCAGTCCAATACACTGTACTTGCTGCGAACAGAAGCCAGTGCTATTTGTCCTGTGTATGGCAATGGCAGCGCTATAATGACTATTCTTACTATAAAACAACTCTTGCTCATAGGACCACAAACTGCATGTGATTCAACTAATTTAGGACTGGGAAACAAATGCTAGCTTGCCTTACAAGAAACACACTCTGCTTTTCAGAAATGAGCACTCTTCTACTCTACTGTGTTTCCTATGGGGTCCGAACAGTGAGCTTGCTCAGAACAAAAGAACTGTGCTTCCTACACACACGGCCATATCTATTTCAATTCTGCTTAGGAAACTGACAAGAACAGTAGATCCTCTTCAGTCCAATACACTGTACTTGCTGGGAACAGACGCCAGTGCTATTTGTCCTGTGTATGGCAATGCCAGCGTAATAGTGACTATTCTTACCATAAAACAACTCTTGTTCGTAGGACCAGAAACTGCATGTGATTCCACTCCATTTAGGACTGTGAAACAAACCCTAGCTCGCCTTACAAGAAACACACTCTGCTTTTGAGAAAAGAGCATTCTTCTACTCTACTGTGTTTCTATGGGGTCCAAACAGTGAGCTTGCTCAGAACAAAAGAACTGTGCTTCCTACACACATGGACCATATCTAGTTCAACTCTGCTTAGGAAACTGACAAGAACAGTAGCTCCTATTCAGTCCAATACAATGTACTTGCTGGGAACAGACGCGAGTGCTATTTTCACTGTTTATGGCATTTTGAGCGCAATAGTGACTCTTCTTACCAGAAAACAACTCTTGCTCGTAGGACCAAAAACTGTCTGTGACTCAACTCCATTTAGGACTGGAAAACAAACGCGAGCTCGCCTTACAAGAAACACACTCTGCTTTAGAGAAAAGAGCACTCTTCTACTCTACTGTGTTTCCTATAGGGCCAGAACAGTGAGCTTGCTCAGAACATAATAACTGTGCTTCCTACAAACACGGGCCATATCTAGTTCAACTCTGCTTAGGAAACTGACAAGAACAGTAACTCCTCTTCAGTCCAATACACTGTACTTGCTGGGAACAGACACGAGTGCTATTTGCACTGTGTATGGCAATGAGCGCAATAGTGACTTTCCTTAACAAAAAACAACTCTTGCTCGTAGGACCACAAACTGCATGTGACTCAACGCCATTTAGGACTGGGAAACAAATGCTAGCTCGCCTTACATGAAACACACTCTGCTTTTGAGAAAAGAGCACTCTTCTACTCTACTGTGTTTCCTATGGGGTCCAAACAGTGAGCTTGCTCAGAACAAAGAACTGTGATTCCTACACACATGGACCATATCTAGTTCAACTCTGCTTAAGAAACTGACAAGAACAGTAGCTCCTCTTCAGTCCAATACACTGTACTTGCTTGGAACATTCGCGAGTGTTATTTGCACTGTGTATGGCAATGAGAGCGCAATAGTGACTTTCCTTACCAGAAAACAACTCTTGCTCGTAGGACCACAAACTGCATGTGATTCAACGCCATTTAGGACTGGTAAACAAATGCTAGCTTGCCTTACAAGAAACACTCTCTGCTTTTTAGAAAAGAGCTCTCTTCTACTCTATGGTGTTTCCTATGGGGTCCAAACAGTGAGCTTGCTCAGAACAAAAGAACTCTGCTTCCTGCAGACATGGACCATATCAAGTTCAACTCTGCTTAGGAAAGTGACAAGAACAGTAGCTCCTATTCAGTCCAATACACTGTACATGCTGGGAACAGACGCGAGTGCTATTTGCACTGGGTATGGCATTTGGAGCACAATAGTGACTCTTATTACCAGAAAAAAACTCTTGCTTGTAGGACCAAAAACTGCATGTGATTCCACTCCATTTAGGACTGGGACACAAACGCTAGCTCGCCTTACAAGAATCACACTCTGCTTTAGAGAAAAGAGCACTCATTTACTCTACTGTGTTTCCTATAGGGCCAGAAGAGTGAGCTTGCTCAGAACATAAGAACTGTGCTTCCTACACACACGGGCCATATCTAGTTCAACTCTGCTTAGGAAACTGACAAGAACAGTAGCTCCTCTTCAGTCCCATACACTGTACTTGCTGGGAACAGACGTGAGTGCTATTTGCACTGTGTATGGCAATGGGAGCACAATAGTGACTTTCCTTACCAGAAAACAACTCTTGCTCGTAGGACAAGAAACTGCATGTGATTCAACTCCATTTAGGACTGGGAAACAAACGCTAGCTCGCCTTACAAGAAACACACTCTGCTTCTCAGAAAAGAGCACTCTTCTACTCTACTGTGTTTCCTATGGGGTCCGAACAGTGAGCTTGCTCAGAACAAAAGAACTGTGCTTCCTACACAAGGGCCATATCTATTTCAATTCTGCTTAGGAACCTGACAGGAACAGTAGATCCTCTTCAGTCCAATACACTGTACTTGCTGCGAACAGACGCCAGTGCTATTTGTCCTGTGTATGGCAATGGCAGCGCAATAGTGACTATTATTACCATAAAACAACTCTTGCACGTAGGACCAGAAACTGCATGTGATTCCACTCCATTTAGGACTGGGACACAAACGCTAGCTCGACTTACAAGAAACACACTCTGATTTTGAGAAAAGAGCACTCTTCTACTCTACTGTGTTTCATATGGGGTCCAAACAGTGAGCTTGCTCAAAACAAAAGACTGTGCTTGCTACACACAAGGACCATATGCAGTTCAACTCTGCTTAGGAAACTGACAAGAACAGTAGCTCCTATTCAGTCCAATACACTGTAATTGCTGGGAACAGACTCAAGTGCTATTTGCCCTGTGTATGGCAATGGGAGCACAATAGTGACTTTCCTTACCAGAAAACAACTCTTGTTCGTAGGAAAAGAAACTCCATGTGATTCAACTCCATTTAGGACTGGGAAACAAATGCTAGCTCGCCTTACAAGAAACACACTCTGCTTTTGAGAAAAGAGCACTCTTCTACTCTACTGTGTTTCCTATGGGGTCCAAACAGTGAGCTTGCTCAGAACAAAAGAACTGTGCTTCCTACACACACGGCCATATCTAGTTCAATTCTGCTTAGGAACCTGACAAGAACAGAAGATTCTCTTCAGTCCAATACACTGTACTTGCTGGGAACAGACGCCAGTGCTATTTGTCCTGTGTATGGCAATGGCAGCGCAATAGTGACTATTCTTACCATAAAACAACGCTTCCTCGTAGGACCAGAAACTGCATGTGATTCCACTCCATTTAGGACTGGGACATAAACGCTAGCTCGCCTTAAAAGAATCACACTCTGCTTTAGAGAAAAGAGCACTCTTCTACTCTACTGTGTTTCCTATGGTGTCCAAACTGTGAGCTTGCTCAGAACAAAAGACTGTGCTTCCGACACACAAGGACCATATGTAGTTCAACTCTGCTTAGGAAACTGAAAAGAACAGTAGCTCCTATTCAGTCCAATACACTGTACTTGCTGGGAACAGACGTGAGTGCTATTTGCACTGTGTATGGCAATGGGAGCACAATAGTGACCTTACTTACCAGAAAACAACTCTTTGTCGTAGGAAAAGAAACTGCATGTGATTCAAATCCATTTAGGACTGGGAAACAAACGCTAGCTCGCCTTACATGAAACACACTCTGCTTTTGAGAAAAGAGCACTCTTCTACTCTACTGTGTTTCCTATTGGGTCCGAACAGTGAGCTTGCTCAGAACAAAAGAACTGTGATTCCTACACACACTGCCATATCTAGTTCAATTCTGCTTAGGAACCTGACAAGAACAGTAGATCCTCTTCAGTTCAATACACTGTACTTGCTCGGAACAGACGCCAGTGCTATTTGTCCTGTGTATGGCAATGGGAGTGCAATAGTGACTATTCTTACCATAAAACAACTCTTGCTCGTAGGAGCACAAACTGCATGTGATTCAACTCCATTTAGGACTGGGAAACAAACGCTAGCTCGCCTTACAAGAAACACACTCTGCTTTTGAGAAAAGAGCACTCTTCTACTCTACTGTGTTTCCAAAGGGGTCAAAACAGTGAGCTTGCTCAGAACAAAAGAACTGTGCTTCCTACACACATGGACCATATCTAGTTCAACTTTGCTTAGGAAACTGACAAGAACAGTAGCTCGTATTCAGTCCAATACAATGTACTTGCTGGGAACAGACGGGAGTGCTATTTACACTGTGAATGGCAATGGGAGCGCAATGTGACTTTCCTTACCAGAAAACAACTCTTGTTCGTAGGAAAAGAAACTGTATGTGATTCAACTCCATGTAGGACTAGGAAAAAAACGCTAGCTCGCCTTACATGAAACACACTCTGCTTTTGAGAAAAGAGCACTCTTCTACTCTACTGTGTTTCCTGTGGGGTCCGAACAGTGATCTTGCTCAGAACAAAAGAACTGTGCTTCCTACACACAAGGACCATATGTAGTTCAACTCTGCTTAGGAAAGTGACAAGAACAGTAGCTCCTCTTCAGTCCGATACACTGTACATGCTGGGAACAGACGCGAGTGCTATTTGCACTGTGTATGGCAATGGGAGCGCAATAGTGACTTTCCTTACCAGAAAACAACTCTTGCTCGTAGGACCAGAAACTGCATGTGATTCAACTCCATTTAGGACTGGGAAACAAACGCTAGCTCGCCTTAGAAGAAACACACACTGCTTTTGAGAAAAGAGCACTCTTCTACTCTACTGTGTTTCCTATGGGGTCCGAACAGTGAGCTTGCTCAGAATAAAAGAACTGTGCATCCTACACACACGGCCATACCTAGTTCAATTCTGCTTAGGAACCTGACAAGAACAGTAGATCCTCTTCAGTCCAATACACTGTACTTGCTGCGAACAGAAGCCAGTGCTATTTGTCCTGTGTATGGCAATGGCAGCGCTATAATGACTATTCTTACTATATAAAACAACTCTTGCTAGTAGGACCACAAACTGCATGTGATTCAACTTCATTTAGGACTGGGAAACAAATGCTAGCTCGCCTTACAAGAAACACACTCTGCTTTTCAGAAATGAGCACTCTTCTACTCTACTGTGTTTCCTATGGGGTCCGAACAGTGAGCTTGCTCAGAACAAAAGAACTGTGCTTCCTACACACACGGCCATATCTATTTCAATTCATTAGGAAACTGACAAGAACAGTAGATCCTCTTCAGTCCAATACACTGTACTTGCTGGGAACAGACGCCAGTGATATTTGTCCTGTGTATGGCAATGGGAGCGCAATAGTGACTATTCTTATCATAAAACAACTCTTGCTCGTAGGACCAGAAACTGCATGTGATTCCACTCCATTTAGGACTGGGAAACAAACCCTAGCTCGCCTTACAAGAAACACACTCTGCTTTTGAGAAAAGAGCATTCTTCTACTCTACTGTGTTTCTATGGGGTCCAAACAGTGAGCTTGCTCAGAACAAAAGAACTGTGCTTCCTACACACATGGACCATATGTAGTTCAACTCTGCTTAGGAAAGTGACAAGAACAGTAGCTCCTCTTCAGTCCGATACACTGTACATGCTGGGAACAGACGCGAGTGCTATTTGCACTGTGTATGGCAATGGGAGCGCAATAGTGACTTTCCTTACCAAAAAACAACTCTTGCTCGTAGGACCAGAAACTGCATGTGATTCAACTCCATTTAGGACTGGGAAACAAACGCTAGCTCGCCTTAGAAGAAACACACACTGCTTTTGAGAAAAGAGCACTCTTCTACTCTACTGTGTTTCCTATGGGGTCCGAACAGTGAGCTTGCTCAGAACAAAAGAACTGTGCATCCTACACACACGGCCATACCTAGTTCAATTCTGCTTAGGAACCTGACAAGAACAGTAGATCCTCTTCAGTCCAATACACTGTACTTGCTGCGAACAGATGCCAGTGCTATTTGTCCTGTGTATGGCAATGGCAGCGCTATAATGACTATTCTTACTATATAAAACAACTCTTGCTCGTAGGACCACAAACTGCATGTGATTCAACTCCATTTAGGACTGGGAAACAAATGCTAGCTCGCCTTACAAGAAACACACTCTGCTTTTCAGAAATGAGCACTCTTCTACTCTACTGTGTTTCCTATGGGGTCCGAACAGTGAGCTTGCTCAGAACAAAAGAACTGTGCTTCCTACACACACGGCCATATCTATTTCAATTCTGCTTAGGAAACTGACAAGAACAGTAGATCCTCTTCAGTCCAATACACTGTACTTGCTGGGAACAGACGCCAGTGCTATTTGTCCTGTGTATGGCAATGCCAGCGTAATAGTGACTATTCTTACCATAAAACAACTCTTGTTCGTAGGACCAGAAACTGCATGTGATTCCACTCCATTTAGGACTGTGAAACAAACCCTAGCTCGCCTTACAAGAAACACACTCTGCTTTTGAGAAAAGAGCATTCTTCTACTCTACTGTGTTTCTATGGGGTCCAAACAGTGAGCTTGCTCAGAACAAAAGAACTGTGCTTCCTACACACATGGACCATATCTAGTTCAACTCTGCTTAGGAAACTGACAAGAACAGTAGCTCCTATTCAGTCCAATACAATGTACTTGCTGGGAACAGACGCGAGTGCTATTTTCACTGTTTATGGCATTTTGAGCGCAATAGTGACTCTTCTTACCAGAAAACAACTCTTGCTCGTAGGACCAAAAACTGTCTGTGACTCAACTCCATTTAGGACTGGAAAACAAACGCGAGCTCGCCTTACAAGAAACACACTCTGCTTTAGAGAAAAGAGCACTCTTCTACTCTACTGTGTTTCCTATAGGGCCAGAACAGTGAGCTTGCTCAGAACATAATAACTGTGCTTCCTACAAACACGGGCCATATCTAGTTCAACTCTGCTTAGGAAACTGACAAGAACAGTAACTCCTCTTCAGTCCAATACACTGTACTTGCTGGGAACAGACACGAGTGCTATTTGCACTGTGTATGGCAATGAGCGCAATAGTGACTTTCCTTAACAAAAAACAACTCTTGCTCGTAGGACCACAAACTGCATGTGACTCAACGCCATTTAGGACTGGGAAACAAATGCTAGCTCGCCTTACATGAAACACACTCTGCTTTTGAGAAAAGAGCACTCTTCTACTCTACTGTGTTTCCTATGGGGTCCAAACAGTGAGCTTGCTCAGAACAAAGAACTGTGATTCCTACACACATGGACCATATCTAGTTCAACTCTGCTTAAGAAACTGACAAGAACAGTAGCTCCTCTTCAGTCCAATACACTGTACTTGCTTGGAACATTCGCGAGTGTTATTTGCACTGTGTATGGCAATGAGAGCGCAATAGTGACTTTCCTTACCAGAAAACAACTCTTGCTCGTAGGACCACAAACTGCATGTGATTCAACGCCATTTAGGACTGGTAAACAAATGCTAGCTTGCCTTACAAGAAACACTCTCTGCTTTTTAGAAAAGAGCTCTCTTCTACTCTATGGTGTTTCCTATGGGGTCCAAACAGTGAGCTTGCTCAGAACAAAAGAACTCTGCTTCCTGCAGACATGGACCATATCAAGTTCAACTCTGCTTAGGAAAGTGACAAGAACAGTAGCTCCTATTCAGTCCAATACACTGTACATGCTGGTAACAGACGCGAGTGCTATTTGCACTGGGTATGGCATTTGGAGCACAATAGTGACTCTTATTACCAGAAAAAAACTCTTGCTTGTAGGACCAAAAACTGCATGTGATTCCACTCCATTTAGGACTGGGACACAAACGCTAGCTCGCCTTACAAGAATCACACTCTGCTTTAGAGAAAAGAGCACTCATTTACTCTACTGTGTTTCCTATAGGGCCAGAAGAGTGAGCTTGCTCAGAACATAAGAACTGTGCTTCCTACACACACGGGCCATATCTAGTTCAACTCTGCTTAGGAAACTGACAAGAACAGTAGCTCCTCTTCAGTCCGATACACTGTACTTGCTGGGAACAGACGTGAGTGCTATTTGCACTGTGTATGGCAATGGGAGCACAATAGTGACTTTCCTTACCAGAAAACAACTCTTGCTCGTAGGACAAGAAACTGCATGTGATTCAACTCCATTTAGGACTGGGAAACAAACGCTAGCTCGCCTTACAAGAAACACACTCTGCTTCTGAGAAAAGAGCACTCTTCTACTCTACTGTGTTTCCTATGGGGTCCGAACAGTGAGCTTGCTCAGAACAAAAGAACTGTGCTTCCTACACAAGGGCCATATCTATTTCAATTCTGCTTAGGAACCTGACAGGAACAGTAGATCCTCTTCAGTCCAATACACTGTACTTGCTGCGAACAGACGCCAGTGCTATTTGTCCTGTGTATGGCAATGGCAGCGCAATAGTGACTATTATTACCATAAAACAACTCTTGCACGTAGGACCAGAAACTGCATGTGATTCCACTCCATTTAGGACTGGGACACAAACGCTAGCTCGACTTACAAGAAACACACTCTGATTTTGAGAAAAGAGCACTCTTCTACTCTACTGTGTTTCATATGGGGTCCAAACAGTGAGCTTGCTCAAAACAAAAGACTGTGCTTGCTACACACAAGGACCATATGCAGTTCAACTCTGCTTAGGAAACTGACAAGAACAGTAGCTCCTATTCAGTCCAATACACTGTAATTGCTGGGAACAGACTCAAGTGCTATTTGCCCTGTGTATGGCAATGGGAGCACAATAGTGACTTTCCTTACCAGAAAACAACTCTTGTTCGTAGGAAAAGAAACTCCATGTGATTCAACTCCATTTAGGACTGGGAAACAAATGCTAGCTCGCCTTACAAGAAACACACTCTGCTTTTGAGAAAAGAGCACTCTTCTACTCTACTGTGTTTCCTATGGGGTCCAAACAGTGAGCTTGCTCAGAACAAAAGAACTGTGCTTCCTACACACACGGCCATATCTAGTTCAATTCTGCTTAGGAACCTGACAAGAACAGAAGATTCTCTTCAGTCCAATACACTGTACTTGCTGGGAACAGACGCCAGTGCTATTTGTCCTGTGTATGGCAATGGGAGCGCAATAGTGACTATTCTTACCATAAAACAACGCTTCCTCGTAGGACCAGAAACTGCATGTGATTCCACTCCATTTAGGACTGGGACATAAACGCTAGCTCGCCTTAAAAGAATCACACTCTGCTTTAGAGAAAAGAGCACTCTTCTACTCTACTGTGTTTCCTATGGTGTCCAAACTGTGAGCTTGCTCAGAACAAAAGACTGTGCTTCCGACACACAAGGACCATATGTAGTTCAACTCTGCTTAGGAAACTGAAAAGAACAGTAGCTCCTATTCAGTCCAATACACTGTACTTGCTGGGAACAGACGTGAGTGCTATTTGCACTGTGTATGGCAATGGGAGCACAATAGTGACCTTACTTACCAGAAAACAACTCTTTGTCGTAGGAAAAGAAACTGCATGTGATTCAAATCCATTTAGGACTGGGAAACAAACGCTAGCTCGCCTTACAAGAAACACACTCTGCTTTTGAGAAAAGAGCACTCTTCTACTCTACTGTGTTTCCTATTGGGTCCGAAGAGTGAGCTTGCTCAGAACAAAAGAACTGTGATTCCTACACACACTGCCATATCTAGTTCAATTCTGCTTAGGAACCTGACAAGAACAGTAGATCCTCTTCAGTTCAATACACTGTACTTGCTCGGAACAGACGCCAGTGCTATTTGTCCTGTGTATGGCAATGGGAGTGCAATAGTGACTATTCTTACCATAAAACAACTCTTGCTCGTAGGAGCACAAACTGCATGTGATTCAACTCCATTTAGGACTGGGAAACAAACGCTAGCTCGCCTTACAAGAAACACACTCTGCTTTTGAGAAAAGAGCACTCTTCTACTCTACTGTGTTTCCAAAGGGGTCAAAACAGTGAGCTTGCTCAGAACAAAAGAACTGTGCTTCCTACACACATGGACCATATCTAGTTCAACTTTGCTTAGGAAACTGACAAGAACAGTAGCTCGTATTCAGTCCAATACAATGTACTTGCTGGGAACAGACGGGAGTGCTATTTACACTGTGAATGGCAATGGGAGCGCAATGTGACTTTCCTTACCAGAAAACAACTCTTGTTCGTAGGAAAAGAAACTGTATGTGATTCAACTCCATGTAGGACTAGGAAAAAAACGCTAGCTCGCCTTACATGAAACACACTCTGCTTTTGAGAAAAGAGCACTCTTCTACTCTACTGTGTTTCCTGTGGGGTCCGAACAGTGATCTTGCTCAGAACAAAAGAACTGTGCTTCCTACACACAAGGACCATATGTAGTTCAACTCTGCTTAGGAAAGTGACAAGAACAGTAGCTCCTCTTCAGTCCGATACACTGTACATGCTGGGAACAGACGCGAGTGCTATTTGCACTGTGTATGGCAATGGGAGCGCAATAGTGACTTTCCTTACCAGAAAACAACTCTTGCTCGTAGGACCAGAAACTGCATGTGATTCAACTCCATTTAGGACTGGGAAACAAACGCTAGCTCGCCTTAGAAGAAACACACACTGCTTTTGAGAAAAGAGCACTCTTCTACTCTACTGTGTTTCCTATGGGGTCCGAACAGTGAGCTTGCTCAGAATAAAAGAACTGTGCATCCTACACACACGGCCATACCTAGTTCAATTCTGCTTAGGAACCTGACAAGAACAGTAGATCCTCTTCAGTCCAATACACTGTACTTGCTGCGAACAGAAGCCAGTGCTATTTGTCCTGTGTATGGCAATGGCAGCGCTATAATGACTATTCTTACTATATAAAACAACTCTTGCTCGTAGGACCACAAACTGCATGTGATTCAACTTCATTTAGGACTGGGAAACAAATGCTAGCTCGCCTTACAAGAAACACACTCTGCTTTTCAGAAATGAGCACTCTTCTACTCTACTGTGTTTCCTATGGGGTCCGAACAGTGAGCTTGCTCAGAACAAAAGAACTGTGCTTCCTACACACACGGCCATATCTATTTCAATTCATTAGGAAACTGACAAGAACAGTAGATCCTCTTCAGTCCAATACACTGTACTTGCTGGGAACAGACGCCAGTGATATTTGTCCTGTGTATGGCAATGGGAGCGCAATAGTGACTATTCTTATCATAAAACAACTCTTGCTCGTAGGACCAGAAACTGCATGTGATTCCACTCCATTTAGGACTGGGAAACAAACCCTAGCTCACCTTACAAGAAACACACTCTGCTTTTGAGAAAAGAGCATTCTTCTACTCTACTGTGTTTCTATGGGGTCCAAACAGTGAGCTTGCTCAGAACAAAAGAACTGTGCTTCCTACACACATGGACCATATGTAGTTCAACTCTGCTTAGGAAAGTGACAAGAACAGTAGCTCCTCTTCAGTCCGATACACTGTACATGCTGGGAACAGACGCGAGTGCTATTTGCACTGTGTATGGCAATGGGAGCGCAATAGTGACTTTCCTTACCAAAAAACAACTCTTGCTCGTAGGACCAGAAACTGCATGTGATTCAACTCCATTTAGGACTGGGAAACAAACGCTAGCTCGCCTTAGAAGAAACACACACTGCTTTTGAGAAAAGAGCACTCTTCTACTCTACTGTGTTTCCTATGGGGTCCGAACAGTGAGCTTGCTCAGAACAAAAGAACTGTGCATCCTACACACACGGCCATACCTAGTTCAATTCTGCTTAGGAACCTGACAAGAACAGTAGATCCTCTTCAGTCCAATACACTGTACTTGCTGCGAACAGATGCCAGTGCTATTTGTCCTGTGTATGGCAATGGCAGCGCTATAATGACTATTCTTACTATATAAAACAACTCTTGCTCGTAGGACCACAAACTGCATGTGATTCAACTCCATTTAGGACTGGGAAACAAATGCTAGCTCGCCTTACAAGAAACACACTCTGCTTTTCAGAAATGAGCACTCTTCTACTCTACTGTGTTTCCTATGGGGTCCGAACAGTGAGCTTGCTCAGAACAAAAGAACTGTGCTTCCTACACACACGGCCATATCTATTTCAATTCTGCTTAGGAAACTGACAAGAACAGTAGATCCTCTTCAGTCCAATATACTGTACTTGCAGGGAACAGACGCCAGTGCTATTTGTCCTGTGTATGGCAATGCCAGCGCAATAGTGACTATTTTTACCATAAAACAACTCTTGCTCGTAGGACCAGAAATTGCATGTGATTCCACTCCATTTAGGACTGGGAAACAAACCCTAGCTCGCCTTACAAGAAACACACTCTGCTTTTGAGAAAAGAGCATTCTTCTACTCTACTGTGTTTCTATGGGGTCCAAACAGTGAGCTTGCTCAGAACAAAAGAACTGTGCTTCCTACACACATGGACCATATCTAGTTCAACTCTGCTTAGGAAACTGACAAGAACAGTAGCTCCTATTCAGTCCAATACAATGTACTTGCTGGGAACAGACGCGAGTGCTATTTTCACTGTTTATGGCATTTTGAGCGCAATAGTGACTCTTCTTACCAGAAAACAACTCTTGCTCTTAGGACCAAAAACTGTCTGTGACTCAACTCCATTTAGGACTGGAAAACAAACGCGAGCTCGCCTTACAAGAAACACACTCTGCTTTAGAGAAAAGAGCACTCTTCTACTCTACTGTGTTTCCTATAGGGCCAGAACAGTGAGCTTGCTCAGAACATAATAACTGTGCTTCCTACAAACACGGGCCATATCTAGTTCAACTCTGCTTAGGAAACTGACAAGAACAGTAACTCCTCTTCAGTCCAATACACTGTACTTGCTGGGAACAGACACGAGTGCTATTTGCACTGTGTATGGCAATGAGCGCAATAGTGACTTTCCTTAACAAAAAACAACTCTTGCTCGTAGGACCACAAACTGCATGTGACTCAACGCCATTTAGGACTGGGAAACAAATGCTAGCTCGCCTTACATGAAACACACTCTGCTTTAGAGAAAAGAGCACTCTTCTACTCTACTGTGTTTCCTATGGGGTCCAAACAGTGAGCTTGCTCAGAACAAAGAACTGTGATTCCTACACACATGGACCATATCTAGTTCAACTCTGCTTAAGAAACTGACAAGAACAGTAGCTCCTCTTCAGTCCAATACACTGTACTTGCTTGGAACATTCGCGAGTGTTATTTGCACTGTGTATGGCAATGAGAGCGCAATAGTGACTTTCCTTACCAGAAAACAACTCTTGCTCGTAGGACCACAAACTGTATGTGATTCAATGCGATTTAGGACTGGTAAACAAATGCTAGCTTGCCTTACAAGAAACACTCTCTGCTTTTTAGAAAAGAGCTCTCTTCTACTCTATGGTGTTTCCTATGGGGTCCAAACAGTGAGCTTGCTCAGAACAAAAGAACTCTGCTTCCTGCAGACATGGACCATATCAAGTTCAACTCTGCTTAGGAAAGTGACAAGAACAGTAGCTCCTATTCAGTCCAATACACTGTACATGCTGGTAACAGACGCGAGTGCTATTTGCACTGGGTATGGCATTTGGAGCACAATAGTGACTCTTATTACCAGAAAAAAACTCTTGCTTGTAGGACCAAAAACTGCATGTGATTCCACTCCATTTAAAACTGGGACACAAACGCTAGCTCGCCTTACAAGAATCACACTCTGCTTTAGAGAAAAGAGCACTCATTTACTCTACTGTGTTTCCTATAGGGCCAGAAGAGTGAGCTTGCTCAGAACACAAGAACTGTGCTTCGTACACACACGGGCCATATCTAGTTCAACTCTGCTTAGGAAACTGACAAGAACAGTAGCTCCTCTTCAGTCCGATACACTGTACTTGCTGGGAACAGACGTGAGTGCTATTTGCACTGTGTATGGCAATGGGAGCACAATAGTGACTTTCCTTACCAGAAAAGAACTCTTGCTCGTAGGACAAGAAACTGCATGTGATTCAACTCCATTTAGGACTGGGAAACAAACGCTAGCTCGCCTTACAAGAAACACACTCTGCTTCTGAGAAAAGAGCACTCTTCTACTCTACTGTGTTTCCTATGGGGTCCGAACAGTGAGCTTGCTCAGAACAAAAGAACTGTGCTTCCTACACAAGGGCCATATCTAGTTCAATTCTGCTTAGGAACCTGACAAGAACAGTAGATCCTCTTCAGTCCAATACACTGTACTTGCTGGGAACAGACGCCAGTGCTATTTGTCCTGTGTATGGCAATGGCAGCGCAATAGTGACTATTATTACCATAAAACAACTCTTGCACGTAGGACCAGAAACTGCATGTGATTCCACTCCATTTAGGACTGGGACACAAACGCTAGCTCGACTTACAAGAAACACACTCTGATTTTGAGAAAAGAGCACTCTTCTACTCTACTGTGTTTCATATGGGGTCCGAACAGTGAGCTTGCTCAAAACAAAAGACTGTGCTTGCTACACACAAGGACCATATGTAGTTCAACTCTGCTTAGGAAACTGACAAGAACAGTAGCTCCTATTCAGTCCAATACACTGTAATTGCTGGGAACAGACTCATGTGCTATTTGCCCTGTGTATGGCAATGGGAGCACAATAGTGACTTTCCTTACCAGAAAACAACTCTTGTTCGTAGGAAAAGAAACTCCATGTGATTCAACTCCATTTAGAACTGGGAAACAAACGCTAGCTCGCCTTACAAGAAACACACTCTGCTTTTGAGAAAAGAGCACTCTTCTACTCTACTGTGTTTCCTATGGGGTCCGAACAGTGAGCTTGCTCAGAACAAAAGAACTGTGCTTCCTACACACACGGCCATATCTAGTTCAATTCTGCTTAGGAACCTGACAAGAACAGAAGATTCTCTTCAGTCCAATACACTGTACTTGCTGGGAACAGACGCCAGTGCTATTTGTCCTGTGTATGGCAATGGCAGCGCAATAGTGACTATTCTTACCATAAAACAACTCTTGCTCGTAGGACCAGAAACTGCATGTGATTCCACTCCATTTAGGACTGGCACACAAACGCTAGCTCGCCTTAAAAGAATCACACTCTGCTTTAGAGAAAAGAGCACTCTTCTACTCTACTGTGTTTCCTATGGTGTCCAAACTGTGAGCTTGCTCAGAACAAAAGACTGTGCTTCCGACACACAAGGACCATATGTAGTTCAACTCTGCTTAGGAAACTGACAAGAACAGTAGCTCCTATTCAGTCCAATACACTGTACTTGCTGGGAACAGACGCGAGTGCTATTAACCCTGTGTATGGCAATGAGAGCACAATAGTGACCTTACTTACCAGAAAACAACTCTTTGTCGTAGGAAAAGAAACTGCATGTGATTTAACTCCATTTAGGACTGGGAAACAAACACTAGCTCGCCTTACATGAAACACACTCTGCTTTTGAGAAAAGAGCACTCTTCTACTCTACTGTGTTTCCTATGGGGTCCAAACAGTGAGCTTGCTCAGAACAAAGAACTGTGATTCCTACACACATGGACCATATCTAGTTCAACTCTGCTTAAGAAACTGACAAGAACAGTAGCTCCTCTTCAGTCCAATACACTGTACTTGCTTGGAACATTCGCGAGTGTTATTTGCACTGTGTATGGCAATGAGAGCGCAATAGTGACTTTCCTTACCAGAAAACAACTCTTGCTCGTAGGACCACAAACTGTATGTGATTCAATGCGATTTAGGACTGGTAAACAAATGCTAGCTTGCCTTACAAGAAACACTCTCTGCTTTTTAGAAAAGAGCTCTCTTCTACTCTATGGTGTTTCCTATGGGGTCCAAACAGTGAGCTTGCTCAGAACAAAAGAACTCTGCTTCCTGCAGACATGGACCATATCAAGTTCAACTCTGCTTAGGAAAGTGACAAGAACAGTAGCTCCTATTCAGTCCAATACACTGTACATGCTGGTAACAGACGCGAGTGCTATTTGCACTGGGTATGGCATTTGGAGCACAATAGTGACTCTTATTACCAGAAAAAAACTCTTGCTTGTAGGACCAAAAACTGCATGATTCCACTCCATTTAGGACTGGGACACAAACGCTAGCTCGCCTTACAAGAATCACACTCTGCTTTAGAGAAAAGAGCACTCATTTACTCTACTGTGTTTCCTATAGGGCCAGAAGAGTGAGCTTGCTCAGAACACAAGAACTGTGCTTCGTACACACACGGGCCATATCTAGTTCAACTCTGCTTAGGAAACTGACAAGAACAGTAGCTCCTCTTCAGTCCGATACACTGTACTTGCTGGGAACAGACGTGAGTGCTATTTGCACTGTGTATGGCAATGGGAGCACAATAGTGACTTTCCTTACCAGAAAAGAACTCTTGCTCGTAGGACAAGAAACTGCATGTGATTCAACTCCATTTAGGACTGGGAAACAAACGCTAGCTCGCCTTACAAGAAACACACTCTGCTTCTGAGAAAAGAGCACTCTTCTACTCTACTGTGTTTCCTATGGGGTCCGAACAGTGAGCTTGCTCAGAACAAAAGAACTGTGCTTCCTACACAAGGACCATATCTAGTTCAATTCTGCTTAGGAACCTGACAAGAACAGTAGATCCTCTTCAGTCCAATACACTGTACTTGCTGGGAACAGACGCCAGTGCTATTTGTCCTGTGTATGGCAATGGCAGCGCAATAGTGACTATTATTACCATAAAACAACTCTTGCACGTAGGACCAGAAACTGCATGTGATTCCACTCCATTTAGGACTGGGACACAAACGCTAGCTCGACTTACAAGAAACACACTCTGCTTTTGAGAAAAGAGCACTCTTCTACTCTACTGTGTTTCCTATGGAGTCCGAACAGTGAGCTTGCTCAAAACAAAAGACTGTGCTTGCTACACACAAGGACCATATGTAGTTCAACTCTGCTTAGGAAACTGACAAGAACAGTAGCTCCTATTCAGTCCAATACACTGTAATTGCTGGGAACAGACTCATGTGCTATTTGCCCTGTGTATGGCAATGGGAGCACAATAGTGACTTTCCTTACCAGAAAACAACTCTTGTTCGTAGGAAAAGAAACTCCATGTGATTCAACTCCATTTAGGACTGGGAAACAAACGCTAGCTCGCCTTACAAGAAACACACTCTGCTTTTGAGAAAAGAGCACTCTTCTACTCTACTGTGTTTCCTATGGGGTCCGAACAGTGAGCTTGCTCAGAACAAAAGAACTGTGCTTCCTACACACACGGCCATATCTAGTTCAATTCTGCTTAGGAACCTGACAAGAACAGAAGATTCTCTTCAGTCCAATACACTGTACTTGCTGGGAACAGACGCCAGTGCTATTTGTCCTGTGTATGGCAATGGCAGCGCAATAGTGACTATTCTTACCATAAAACAACTCTTGCTCGTAGGACCAGAAACTGCATGTGATTCCACTCCATTTAGGACTGGGACACAAACGCTAGCTCGCCTTAAAAGAATCACACTCTGCTTTAGAGAAAAGAGCACTCTTCTACTCTACTGTGTTT
Source organism: Peromyscus eremicus (assembly GCF_949786415.1). NCBI lineage: Eukaryota > Metazoa > Chordata > Mammalia > Rodentia > Cricetidae > Peromyscus > Peromyscus eremicus. The sequence goes on along the minus strand of NW_026734434.1, from coordinate 151,885 downwards.
CCTATGGTGTCCAAACTGTGAGCTTGCTCAGAACAAAAGACTGTGCTTCCGACACACAAGGACCATATGCAGTTCAACTCTGCTTAGGAAACTGACAAGAACAGTAGCTCCTATTCAGTCCAATACACTGTACTTGCTGGGAACAGACGCGAGTGCTATTAACCCTGTGTATGGCAATGAGAGCACAATAGTGACCTTACTTACCAGAAAACAACTCTTGTTCGTAGGAAAAGAAACTGCATGTGATTTAACTCCATTTAGGACTGGGAAACAAACGCTAGCTCGCCTTACAAGAAACACACTCTGCTTTTGAGAAAAGAGCACTCTTCTACTCTACTCTGTTTCCTATGGGGTCCGAACAGTGATCTTGCTCAGAACAAAAGAACTGTGCTTCCTACACACAAGGACCATATGTAGTTCAACTCTGCTTAGGAAACTGACAAGAACAGTAGCTCCTATTCAGTCCAATACACTGTACTTGCTGGGAAAATACGTGAGTGCTCTTTGCCCTGTGTATGGCAATGGAAGCACAATAGTGACTTTCCTTACCAGAAAACAACTCTTGTTCGTAGGAAAAGAAACTGCATGTGATTCACGCCATTTAGGACTAGGAAACAAACGCTAGCTCGCCTTACAAGAAACACACTCGGCTTTAGAGAAAAGAGCACTCTTCTACTCTACTGTGTTTCCTTTAGGGCCAGAACAGTAGCTTGCTCAGAACATAAGAACTGTGCTTCCTACACACACGGGCCATATCTAGTTCAACTCTGCTTAGGAAACTGACAAGAACAGTAGCTCCTCTTCAGTCCGATACACTGTACTTGCTGGGAACAGACGCGAGTGCTATGTGCACTGTGTATGGCAATGAAAGCGCAATCGTGACTTTCCTTACCTGAAAACAACTCTTGCTCGTAGGACCAGAAACTGCATGTGATTCAACTCCATTTAGGACTGGGAAACAAACGCTAGCTCGCCTTACAAGAAACACACTCTGCTTTTGAGAAAAGAGCACTCTTCTACTCTACTGTGTTTCCTATGGGGTCCGAACAGTGAGCTTGCTCAGAACAAAAGAACTGGGCTTCCTACACAAACGGCCACATCTAGTTCAATTCTGCTTAGGAACCTGACAAGAACAGTAGATCCTCAACAGTCCAATACACTGTACTTGCTGCGAACAGACGCCAGTGCTATTTGTCCTGTGTATGGCAATGGCAGCACAATAGTGACTCTTTTTACCTGAAAACAACTCTTGCTCGTAGTACCAGAAACTGCATGGGATTCAACTCCATTTAGGACTGCGAAACAAACCCTAGCTCGCCTTACAAGAAACACACTCTGCTTTAGAGAAAAGAGCACTCTTCTACTCTACTGTGTTTCCTATAGGGCCAGAACAGTGAGCTTGCTCAGAACATAAGAACTGTGCTTCCTACACACACGGGCCATATCTAGTTCAACTCTGCTTAGGAAACTGAGAAGAACAGTAGCTCATCTTCAGTCCAATACACTGTACTTGCTGGGAACAGACTGGAGTGCTATTTGCACTGTGTATGGCAATGGGAGCGCAATAGTGACTTTCCTTACCAGAAAACATCTCTTGCTCGTAGGACCAGAATCTGCATGTGATTCAACTCCATTTAGGACTGGGAAACAAAAGCTAGCTCGCCTTACAAGAAAGACACTCTGCTTTAGAGAAAAGAGCACTCTTCTACTCTACTGTGTTTCCTATGCGGTCCAAACAGTGAGCTTGCTCAGAACAAAGAACTGTGCTTCCTACACACGGACCATATGTAGTTCAACTTTGCTTAGGAAACTGACAAGAACAGTAGCTCCTCCTCAGTCCAATACACTGTACTTGCTGGGAACAGACACGAGTGCTATTTGCACTGTGTATGGCAATGAGCGCAATAGTGACTTTCCTTACCAAAAACAACTCTTGCTCGTAGGACCACAAACTGCATGTGATTCAACGCCATTTAGGACTGGGAAACAAATGCTAGCTCGCCTTACGTGAAACACACTCTGCTTTAGAGAAAAGAGCACTCTTTTACTCTACTGTGTTTCCTATGGGGTCCAAACAGTGAGCTTGCTCAGAACAAAGAACTGTGCTTCCTACACACACGGACCATATGTAGTTCAACTTTGCTTAGGAAACTGAGAAGAACAGTAGCTCCTCTTCAGTCCAATACACTGTACTTGCTGGGAACAGACACGAGTGCTATTTGCACTGTGTATGGCAATGAGCACAATAGTGACTTTCCTTACCAAAAACAACTCTTGCTCGTAGGACCACAAACTGCATGTGATTCACGCCATTTAGGACTGGGAAACAAATGCTAGCTCGCCTTACATGAAACACACTCTGCTTTTGAGAAAAGAGCACTCTTCTACTCTACTGTGTTTCCTATGGGGTCCAAACAGTGAGCTTGCTCAGAACAAAGAACTGTGCTTCCTACACACATGGACCATATCTAGTTCAACTCTGCTTAAGAAATTGACAAGAACAGTAGCTCCTCTTCAGTCCAATACACTGTACTTGCTTGGAACATTCGCCAGTGTTATTTGCACTGTGTATGGCAATGAGAGCGCAATAGTGACTTTCCTTACCAGAAAACAAATCTTGCTCGTAGGACCACAAACTGCATGTGTTTCAACTCCATTTAGGACTAGGAAACAAACGCTAGCTCGCCTTACAAGAAACACACTCTGCTTTAGAGAAAAGAGCACTCTTCTACTCTACTGTGTTTCCTTTAGGGCCAGAACAGTAGCTTGCTCAGAACATAAGAACTGTGCTTCCTACACACACGGGCCATATCTAGTTCAACTCTGCTTAGGAAACTGACAAGAACAGTAGCTCCTCTTCAGTCCGATACACTGTACTTGCTGGGAACAGACGCGAGTGCTATATGCACTGTGTATGGCAATGAAAGCGCAATCGTGACTTTCCTTACCTGAAAACAACTCTTGCTCGTAGGACCAGAAACTGCATGTGATTCAACTCCATTTAGGACTGGGAAACAAACGCTAGCTCGCCTTACAAGAAACACACTCTGCTTTTGAGAAAAGAGCACTCTTCTACTCTACTGTGTTTCCTGTGGGGTCCGAACAGTGAGCTTGCTCAGAACAAAAGAACTGGGCTTCCTACACACACGGCCACATCTAGTTCAATTCTGCTTAGGAACCCGACAAGAACAGTAGATCCTCTTCAGTCCAATGCACTGTACTTGATGCGAACAGACGCCAGTGCTATTTGTCCTGTGTATGGCAATGGCAGCGCAATAATGACTATTCTTACCATAAAACAACTCTTGCTCGTAGGACCACAAACTGCATGTGATTCAACTCCATTTAGGACTGGGAAACAAATGCTAGCTCGCCTTACAAGAAACACACTCTGCTTTTCAGAAATGAGCACTCTTCTACTCTACTGTGTTTCCTATGGGGTCCGAACAGTGAGCTTGCTCAGAACAAAAGAACTGTGCTTCCTACACACACGGCCATATCTATTTCAATTCTGCTTAGGAAACTGACAAGAACAGTAGATCCTCTTCAGTCCAATATACTGTACTTGCAGGGAACAGACGCCAGTGCTATTTGTCCTGTGTATGGCAATGCCAGCGCAATAGTGACTATTTTTACCATAAAACAACTCTTGCTCGTAGGACCAGAAATTGCATGTGATTCCACTCCATTTAGGACTGTGAAACAAACGCTAGCTCGCCTTACAAGAAACACACTCTGCTTTTGAGAAAAGAGCACTCTTCTACTCTACTGTGTTTGCTATGGGGTCCAAACAGTGAGCTTGCTCAGAACAAAAGAACTGTGCTTCCTACACACATGGACCATATCTAGTTCAACTCTGCTTAGGAAACTGACAAGAACAGTAGCTCCTATTCAGTACAAAACAATGTACTTGCTGGGAACAGACGCGAGTGCTATTTTCACTGTTTATGTCATTTTGAGCGCAATAGTGACTCTTCTTACCAGAAAACAACTCTTGCTCGTAGGACCAAAAACTGTCTGTGACTCAACTCCATTTAGGACTGGGAAACAAACACGAGCTCACCTTACAAGAAACACACTCTGCTTTAGAGAAAAGAGCACTCTTCTACTCTACTGTGTTTCCTATAGGGCCAGAACAGTGAGCTTGCTCAGAACAAAGAACTGTGCTTCCTACAAACACGGGCCATATCTAGTTCAACTCTGCTTAGGAAACTGACAAGAACAGTAGCTCCTCTTAAGTCCAATACACTGTACTTGCTGAGAACAGATGCGAGTGCTATTTGCACTGTGTATGGAAATTGGAGCACAATAGTGAGTCGTCTTACTAGAAAACAACTCTTGCTCATAGGACAAAAAACTGCATGTGACTCAACTCCATTTAGGACTGGGAAACAAACTCCAGCTCGCCTTACAAGAAACACACTCTGCTTTTGAGAAAAGGGCACTCTTCTACTCTACTGTGTTTCCTATAGGGCCAGAACAGTGAGCTTGCTCAGAAGAAATGAATTGTACTTCCTAGACACACGGGCCATATCTACTTCAACTCTGCTTAAGAAATTGATAAGAACAGTAGCTCCTCTTCAGTCCAATACACTGTACTTGCTTGGAACATTCGCGAGTGTTATTTGCACTGTGTATGGCAATGGGAGCGCAATGTGCCTTTCATTACCAGAAAACAACTCTTGTTCGTAGGACCAGAAACTGCATGTGATTCAACTCCATTTGGGACTAGGAAACAAACGCTAGCTCGCCTTACAAGAAACACACTCTGCATTTAGAGAAAAGAGCACTCATTTACTCTACTGTGTTTCCTATAGGGCCAGAACAGTGAGCTTGCTCAGAACATAAGAACTGTGCTTCCTACACACACGGGCCATATCTAGTTCAACTCTGCTTAGAAAACTGACAAGAACAGTAGCTCCTCTTCAGTCCGATACACTGTACTTGCTGGGAACAGACGTGAGTGCTATTTGGACTGTGTATGGCAATTGGAGCGCAATAGTGACTTTCCTTACCAGAAAACAACTCTTGCTCGTAGGACCAGAAACTGCATGTGATTCAACTCCATTTAGGACATGGAAACAAACGCTAGCTCACCTTACAAGAAACACACTCTGCTTTTGAGAAAAGAGCACTCTTCTACTCTACTGTTTTTCCTACAGGGTCCGAAAAGTGAGCTTGCTCAGAACAAAAGAACTGTGCTTCCTACACAAGGGCCATAACTAGTTCAATTCTGCTTAGGAACCTGACAAGAACAGTAGATCCTCTTCAGTCCAATACACGGTACTTGCTGGGAACAGACGCCAGTGCTATTTGTCCTGTGTATGGCAATGGCAGCGCAATAGTGACTATTCTTACCATAAAACAACTCTTGCACGTAGGACCAGAAACTGCATGTGATTCCACTCCATTTAGGACTATGACAAAAACGCTAGCTCGCCTTACAAGAAACACACTCTGCTTTTGAGAAAAGAGCACTCTTCTACTCTACTGTGTTTCCTATGGGGTCCAAACAGTGAGCTTGCTCAGAACAAAAGACTGTGCTTCCTACACACAAGGACCATATGTAGTTCAATTCTGCTTAGGAAACTGACAAGAACAGTAGCTCCTATTCAGTCCAATACACTGTACTTGCTGGGAACAGACGCGAGTGCTACTTGCACTGTGTATGGCAATGGGAGCACAATAGTGACTTTCCTTACCAGAAAACAACTCTTGTTCGTAGGAAAAGAAACTGCATGTGATTCAACTCCATTTAGGACTGGGAAACAAACGGTAGCTCGCCTTACAAGAAACACACTCTGCTTTTGAGAAAAGAGCACTCTTCTACTCTACTGTGTTTCCTATGGGGTCCGAACAGTGAGCTTGATCAGAACAAAAGAACTGTGCTTCCCACACAAGGGCCATATCTAGTTCAATTCTGCTTAGGAACCTGACAAGAACAGTAGATCCTCTTCAGTCCAATACACTGTACTTGCTGCGAACAGACGCCAGTGCTATTTGTCCTGTGTATGGCAATGGCAGCGCAATAGTGACTATTCTTACCATAAAACAACCCTTGCACGAAGGACCAGAAACTGCATGGGATTCCACTCCATTTAGGACTGGGACACAAACGCTAGCTCGCCTTACAAGAAACACACTCTGCTTTTGAGAAAAGAGCACTCTTCTACTCTACTGTGTTTCCTATGCGGTCCAAACAGTGAGCTTCCTCAGAACAAAAGACTGTGCTTCCTACACACAAGGACCATATGTAGTTCAACTCTGCTTAGGAAACTGACAAGAACAATAGCTCCTATTCAGTCCAATACTCTGTATTTGCTGGGAACAGACGCGAGTGCTCTTTGCCCTGTGTATGGCAATGGGAGCACAGTAGTGACTTTCCTTACCAGAAAACAACTCTTGTTCATAGGAAAAGAAACTGCATGTGATTCAACTCCATTTAGGACTGGGAAACAAACGCTAGCTCGCCTTACAAGAAACCCACTCTGCTTTTGAGAAAAGAGCACTCTTCTACTCTACTGTGTTTCCTATGGGGTCCGAACAGTGAGCTTGCTCAGAACAAAAGAACTGTGCTTCCTACTCAAGGGCCATATCTAGTTCAATTCTGCTTAGGAACCTGAAAAGAACAGTAGATCCTCTTCAGTCCAATACACTGTACTTGCTGCGAACAGACGCCAGTGCTATTTGTCCTGTGTATGGCAATGGCAGCACAATAGTGACTCTTCTTACCAGAAAACAACTCTTGCTCGTAGTACCAGAAACTGCATGGGATTCAACTCCATTTAGGACTGCGAAACAAACGCTAGCTCGCCTTACAAGAAACACACTCTGCTTTTGAGAAAAGAGCACTCCTCTACTCTAATGTGTTTCCTATGGGGTCCAAACAGTGAACTTGCTCAGAACAAAAGAACTGTGCTTCCTGCACACACGGACCATATGTAGTTCAACTCTGCTTAGGAAACTGACAAGAACAGTAGCACCTATTCAGTCCATTACACTGTACTTGCTGGGAACAGACGCGAGTGCTCTTTGCACTGTGTATGGCAATAGGAGCGCAATGTGCCTTTCATTACCAGAAAACAACTCTTGTTTGTAGGACCAGAAACTGCATGTGATTCAACTCCATTTGGGACTAGGAAACAAACGCTAGCTCGCCTTACAAGAAACACACTCTGCTTTAGAGAAAAGAGCACTCATTTACTCTACTGTGTTTCCTATAGGGCCAGAACAGTGAGCTTGCTCAGAACATAAGAACTGTGCTTCCTACACACATGGGCCATATCTAGTTCAACTCTGCTTAGAAAACTGACAAGAACAGTAGCTCCTCTTCAGTCCCATACACTGTACTTGCTGGGAACAGACGTGAGTGCTATTTGGACTGTGTATGGCAATGGGAGCGCAATAGTGACTTTCCTTACCAGAAAACAACTCTTGCTCGTAGGACCAGAAACTGCATGGGATTCAACTCCATTTAGGACATGGAAACAAACGCTAGCTCACCTTACAAGAAACACACTCTGCTTTTGAGAAAAGAGCACTCTTCTACTCTACTGTTTTTCCTACAGTGTCCGAAAAGTGAGCTTGCTCAGAACAAAAGAACTGTGCTTCCTACACAAGGGCCATATCTAGTTCAATTCTGCTTAGGAACCTGACAAGAACAGTAGATCCTCTTCAGTCCAATACACTGTACTTGCTGGGAACAGACGCCAGTGCTATTTGTCCTGTGTATGAAAATGGCAGCGCAATAGTGACTATTCTTACCATAAAACAACTCTTGCACGTAGCACCAGAAACTGCATGTGATTCCACTCCATTTAGGACTATGACACAAACGCTAGCTCGCCTTACAAGAAACACACTCTGCTTTTGAGAAAAGAGCACTCTTCTACTCTACTGTGTTTCCTATGGGGACCAAACAGTGAGCTTGCTCAGAACAAAAGACTGTGCTTCCTACACACAAGGACCATATGTAGTTCAAATCTGCTTAGGAAACTGACAAGAACAGTAGGTCCTATTCAGTCCAATACACTGTACTTGCTGGGAACAGACGCGAGTGCTATTTGCACTGTGTATGGCAATGGGAGCACAATAGTGACTTTCCTTACCAGAAAACAACTCTTGTTCGTAGGAAAAGAAACTGCATGTGATTCAACTCCATTTAGGACTGGGAAACAAACGCTAGCTCGCCTTACAAGAAACACACTCTGCTTTTGAGAAAAGAGCACTCTTCTACTCTACTGTGTTTCCTATGGGGTCCGAACAGTGAGCTTGCTCAGAACAAAAGAACTGTGCTTCCTACACAAGGGCCATATCTAGTCCAATTCTGCTTAGGAACCTGAAAAGAACAGTAGATCCTCTTCAGTCCAATACACTGTACTTGCTGCGAACAGACGCCAGTGCTATTTGTCCTGTGTATGGCAATGGCAGCGCAATACTGACTATTCTTACCATAAAACAACACTTGCACGAAGGACCAGAAACTGCATGGGATTCCACTCCATTTAGGACTGGGACACAAACGCTAGCTCGCCTTACAAGAAACACACTCTGCTTTTGAGAAAAGAGCACTCTTCTACTCTACTGTGTTTCCTATGCGGTCCAAACAGTGAGCTTGCTCAGAACAAAAGACTGTGCTTCCTACACACAAGGACCATATGTAGTTCAACTCTGCTTAGGAAACTGACAAGAACAATAGCTCCTATTGAGTCCAATACATTGTACTTGCTGGGAACAGACGCGAGAGCTATTTGCCCTGTGTATGGCAATGGGAGCACAATAGTGACTTTCCTTACCAGAAAACAACTCTTGTTCGTAGGAAAAGAAACTGCATGGGATTCAACTCCACTTAGGACTGGGAAACAAACGCTAGCTCGCCTTACAAGAAACACACTCTCCTTTTGAGAAAAGAGCACTCTTCTACTCTACTGTGTTTCCTGTGGGGTCCGAACATTGAGCTTGCTCAGAACAAAAGAACTGTGCTTCCTACACACAGGGCCATATCTAGTTCAATTATGCTTAGGAACCTGACAAGAACAGTAGATCCTCTTCAGTTCAATACACTGTACTTGCTGGGAACAGACGCCAGTGCTATTTGTCCTGTGTATGGCAATGGGAGCGCAATAGTGACTATTCTAACCATAAAACAACTCTTGCTCGTAGGACCACAAACTTCATGTGATTCAACTTCATTTAGGACTGGGAAACAAACGCTAGCTCGCCTTACAAGATACAAAGTCTGCTTTAGAGAAAAGAGCACTCTTCTACTCTACTGTGTTTCCTATGGGGTCCAAACAGTGAGCTTGCTCAGAACAAAAGAACTGTGCTTCCTACACACACGGACCATATGTAGTTCAACTCTGCTTAGGAAACTGACAAGAACAGTAGCACCTATTCAGTCCATTACACTGTACTTGCTGGGAACAGACGCTTGTGCTCTTTGCACTGTGTATGGCAAACTGAGCGCAATGTGACTTTCTTTACCAGAAAACAACTCTTGTTCGTAGGACCAGAAACTGCATGTGATTCAACTCCATTTAGGACTAGGAAACAAACGCTAGCTCGCCTTACAAGAAACACACTCTGCTTTAGAGAAAAGAGCACTCATTTACTCTACTGTGTTTCCTATAGGGCCAGAACAGTGAGCTTGCTCAGAACATAAGAACTGTGCTTCCTACACACATGGGCCATACCTAGTTCAACTGTGCTTAAGAAACTGACAAGAACAGTAGCTCCTCTTCAGTCCAATACACTGTACTTGCTGGGAACAGACGTGAGTGCTATTTGCACTGTGTATGGCAATGGGAGCGCAATAATGACTTTCCTTACCAGAAAACAACTCTTGCTCGTAGGACCAGAAACTGTATGTGATTCAACTCCATTTAGGACTGGGAAACAAACGCTAGCTCGCCTTACAAGAAACACACTCTGCTTTTGAGAAAAGAGCACTCTTCTACTCTACTGTGTTTCCTATGGAGTCCGAACAGTGAGCTTGCTCAGAACAAAAGTACTGTGCTTCCTACACAAGGGCCATATCTAGTTCAATTCTGCCTAGGAACCTGACAAGAACAGTAGATCCTCTTCAGTCCAATACACTGTACTTGCTGGGAACAGACGCCAGTGCTATTTGTCCTGTGTATGGCAATGGCAGCGCAATAGTGACTCTTCTTACCATAAAACAACTCTTGCTCGTAGGACCAGAAACTGCATGTGATTCCACTCCATTTAGTACTGGGACACAAACGCTAGCTCATTTTACAAGAAACACACTCTGCTTTAGAGAAAAGAGCACTCTTCTACTCTACTGTGTTTCCTCTGGGGTCCAAACATTGAGCTTGCTCAGAACAAATGAACTGTGTTTCCTACACACATGGATCATATCTAGTTCAATTCAGCTTAGGAAACTGACAAGAACAGTAGCACCTATTCAGTCCAATACACTGTACTTGCCAGGAAAAGACGGGAGTGCTATTTGCACTGTGAATGGCAATGGGAGCGCAATGTGACTTTCCTTACCAGAAAACAACTCTTGTTCGTAGGAAAAGAAACTGTATGTGATTCAACTCCATGTAGGACTAGGAAACAAACGCTAGCTCGCCTTACAAGAAACACACTCTCCTTTTGAAAAAAGAGCACTCTTATACTCTACTGTGTTTCCTATGGGGTCCGAACAGTGATCTTGCTCAGAACAAAAGAACTGTGCTTCCTACACACAAGGACCATATGTAGTTCAACTCTGCTTAGGAAACTGACAAGAACAGTAGCTCCTATTCAGTCCAATACACTGTATTTGCTGGGAAAATACGCGAGTGCTATTTGCCCTGTGTATGGCAATGGGAGCACAATAGTGACTTTCCTTACCAGAAAACAACTCTTGTTTGTAGGACCAGAAACTGCATGTGCTTCAACTCCATTCAGGACTAGGAAACAAACGCTAGCTCGCCTTACAAGAAACACACTCTGCTTTTGAGAAAAGAGCACTCTTCTACTCTACTGTGTTTCCTATGGGGTCCGAACAGTGAGCTTGCTCAGAACAAAAAACTGTGCTTCCTACACACACGGCCATACCTAGTTCAATTCTGCTTAGGAACCTGAAAAGAACAGTAGATCCTCTTCAGTCCAATACACTGTACTTGCTGTGAACAGAAGACAGTGCTATTTGTCCTGTGTATGGCAATGGCAGCACAATAATGACTATTCTTACCATAAAACAACTCTTGCTCGTAGGACCACAAACTGCATGTGATTCAACTCCATTTAGGACTGGGAAACAAACGCTAGCTGGCCTTACAAGAAAAACACTCTGCTTTTCAGAAATGAGCACTCTTCTACTCTACTGTGTTTCCTATGGGGTCCGAACAGTGAGCTTGCTCAGAAAAAAAGAACTGTGCTTCCTACACACACTGCCATATCTATTTCAATTCTGCTTAGGAAACTGACAAGAACAGTATATCCTCTTCAATCCAATACACTGTACTTGCTGGGAACAGACACGAGTGCTATTTGTCCTGTGTATGGCAATGCCAGCGCAATAGTGACTATTCTTACCATAAAACAACTCTTGCTCGTAGGACCAGAAACTGCATGTGATTCCACTCCATTTAGGACTGGGAAACAAACGCTAGCTCGCCTTACATGAAACACACTCTGCTTTAGAGAAAAGAGCACTCTTCTACTCTACTGTGTTTGCTATGGGGTCCAAACAGTGAGCTTGCTCAGAACAAAAGAACTGTGCTTCCTACACACATGGACCATATCTAGTTCAACTCTGCTTAGGAAACTGACAAGAACAGTAGCTCCTATTCAGTCCAATACAATGTACTTGCTGGGAACACACGCGAGTGCTATTTTCACTGTTTATGGCATTTGGAGCGCAATAGTTACTCTTCTTACCAGAAAACAACTCTTCCTCGTAGGACCAAAAACTGTCTGTGACTCAACTACATTTAGGACTGGGAAACAAACGTGAGCTCGCCTTACAAGAAACACACTCTTCTTTAGAGAAAAGAGCACTCTTCTACTCTACTGTGTTTCCTATAGGGCCAGAACAGTGAGCTTGCTCAGAACATAATAACTGTGCTTCCTACACACACGGGCCATATGTAGTTCAACTCTGCTAAGGAAACTGACAAGAACAGTAGCTCCTCTTCAGTCCGATACACTGTACTTGCTGAGAACAGATGCGAGTGCTATTTGCAACTGTGTATGGAAATTGGAGCACAATAGTGACTCGTCTTACTAGAAAACAACTCTTGGTCATAGGACAAAAAAACTGCATGTGACTCAACTCCATTTAGGACTGGGAAACAAACTCTAGCTCGCCTTAAAAGAAACACACTCTGCTTTTGAAAAAGGGCACTCTTCTACTCTACTGTGTTTCCTATAGGGCCAGAACAGTGAGCTTGCTCAGAAGAAATGAATTGTGCTTCCTAGACACACGGGTCATATCTACTTCAACTCTGCTTATGAAACTGAGAAGAACAGTAGCTCCTCTTCAGTCCAATACACTGTACTTGCTGGGAACAGACTGGAGTGCTATTTGCACTGTGTATGGCAATGGGAACGCAATAGTGACTTTCCTTACCAGAAAACATCTCTTGCTCGTAGGACCAGAATCTGCATGTGATTCAACTCCATTTAGGACTGGGAAACAAAAGCTAGCTCGCCTTACAAGAAACACACTCTGCTTTTGAGAAAAGAGCACTCTTCTACTCTACTGTGTTTCCTATGGGGTCCAATCAGTGAGCTTGCTCAGAACAAAGAACTGTGCTTCCTACACACACGGACCATATGTAGTTCAACTTTGCTTAGGAAACTGACAAAAACAGTAGCTCCTCTTCAGTCCAATACACTGTACTTGCTGGGAACAGACACGAGTGCTATTTGCACTGTGTATGGCAATGAGCGCAATAGTGACTTTCCTTACCAATAACAACTCTTGCTCGTAGGACCACAAACTGCATGTGATTCAACGCCATTTAGGACTGGGAAACAAATGCTAGCTCGCCTTACATGAAACACACTCTGCTTTAGAGAAAAGAGCACTCTTCTACTCTACTGTGTTTCCTATGGGGTCCAAACAGTGAGCTTGCTCAGAACAAAGAACTGTGCTTCCTACACACACGGACCATATGTAGTTCAACTTTGCTTAGGAAACTGACAAGAACAGTAGCTCCTCTTCAGTCCAATACACTGTACTTGCTGAGAACAGACACGAGTGCTCTTTGCACTGTGTATGGCAATGAGCGCAATAGTGACTTTCCTTACAAAGAACAACTCTTGCTCGTAGGACCACAAACTGCATGTGATTCAACTCCATTTAGGACTGGGAAACAAACGCTAGCTTGCTTTACAAGAAACACACTCTGCTTTTGAGAAAAGAGCACTCTTCTACTCTACTGTGTTTCCTATAGGGCCAGAACAGTGAACTTGCTCAGAACAAAACAACTGGGCTTCCTACACACACGGCCATATCTAGTTCAATTCTGCTTAGGAACCTGACAAGAACAGTAGATCCTCTTCAGTCCAATACACTCTACTTGAGGGAACAGACGCCAGTGCTATTTGTCCTCTGTATGGCAACGGCAGCACAATAGTGACTCTTCTTACCAGAAAACAACTCTTGCTCATAGTACCAGAAACTGCATGGGATTCAACTCCATTTAGGACTGCGAAACAAACGCTAGCTCGCCTTACCAGAAACACACTCTGCTTTTGAGAAAAGAGCACTCCTCTACTCTACTGTGTTTCCTATGGGGTCCAAACAGTGAACTTGCTCAGAACAAAAGAACTGTGCTTCCTACACACACGGACCATATGTAGTTCAACTCTGCTTAGGAAACTGACAAGAACAGTAGCACCTATTCAGTCCATTACACTGTACTTGCTGGGAACAGACGGGAGTGCTCTTTGCACTGTGTATGGCAATAGGAGCGCAATGTGCCTTTCATTACCAGAAAACAACTCTTGTTCGTAGGACCAGAAACTGCATGTGATTCAACTCCATTTGGGACTAGGAAACAAACGCTAGCTCGCCTTACAAGAAACACACTCTGCTTTAGAGAAAAGAGCACTCATTTACTCTACTGTGTTTCCTATAGGGCCAGAACAGTGAGCTTGCTCAGAACATAAGAACTGTGCTTCCTACACACACGGGCCATATCTAGTTCAACTCTGCTTAGAAAACTGACAAGAACAGTAGCTCCTCTTCAGTCCGATACACTGTACTTGCTGTGAACAGACGTGAGTGCTATTTGGACTGTGCATGGCAATGGGAGCGCAATAGTGACTTTCTTTACCAGAAAACAACTCTTGCTCGTAGGACCAGAAACTGCATGTGATTCAACTCCATTTAGGACATGGAAACAAACGCTAGCTCACCTTACAAGAAACACACTCCGCTTTTGAGAATAGAGCACTCTTCTACTCTACTGTGTTTCCTATGGGGTCCAAACAGTGAGCTTGCTCAGAACAAAAGACTGTGCTTCCTACACACAAGGACCATATGTAGTTCAATTCTGCTTAGGAAACTGACAAGAACAGTAGCTCCTATTCAGTCCAATACACTGTACTTGCTGGGAACAGACGTGAGTGCTACTTGCACTGTGTATGGCAATGGGAGCACAATAGTGACTTTCCTTACCAGAAAACAAATCTTGTTCGTAGGAAAAGAAACTGCATGTGATTCAACTCCATTTAGGACTGGGAAACAAACGGTAGCTCGCCTTACAAGAAACACACTCTGCTTTTGAGAAAAGAGCACTCTTCTACTCTACTGTGTTTCCTATGGGGTCCGAACAGTGAGCTTGCTCAGAACAAAAGAACTGTGCTTCCTACACAAGGGCCATATCTAGTTCAATTCTGCTTAGGAACCTGACAAGAACAGTAGATCCTCTTCAGTCCAATACACTGTACTTGCTGCGAACAGACGCCAGTGCTATTTGTCCTGTGTATGGCAATGGCAGCGCAATAGTGACTATTCTTACCATAAAACAACTCTTGCACGAAGGACCAGAAACTGCATGGGATTCCACTCCATTTAGGACTGGGACACAAACGCTAGCTCGCCTTACAAGAAACACACTCTGCTTTTGAGAAAAGAGCACTCTTCTACTCTACTGTGTTTCCTATGCGGTCCAAACAGTGAGCTTGCTCAGAACAAAAGACTGTGCTTCCTACACACAAGGACCATATGTAGTTCAACTCTGCTTAGGAAACTGACAAGAACAATAGCTCCTATTCAGTCCAATACTCTGTATTTGCTGGGAACAGACGCGAGTGCTCTTTGCCCTGTGTATGGCAATGGGAGCACAGTAGTGACTTTCCTTACCAGAAAACAACTCTTGTTCGTAGGAAAAGAAACTGCATGTGATTCAACTCCATTTAGGACTGGGAAACAAACGCTAGCTCGCCTTACAAGAAACACACTCTGCTTTTGAGAAAAGAGCACTCTTCTACTCTACTGTGTTTCCTATGGGGTCCGAACAGTGAGCTTGCTCAGAACAAAAGAACTGTGCTTCCTACACACACGGCCATATCTAGTTCAATTCTGCTTAGGAACCTGACAAGAACAGTAGATCCTCTTCAGTCCAATACACTCTACTTGCTGCGAACAGACGCCAGTGCTATTTGTCCTCTGTATGGCAACGGCAGCACAATAGTGACTCTTCTTACCAGAAAACAACTCTTGCTCATAGTACCAGAAACTGCATGGGATTCAACTCCATTTAGGACTGCAAAACAAACGCTAGCTCGCCTTACCAGAAACACACTCTGCTTTTGAGAAAAGAGCAATCCTCTACTCTACTGTGTTTCCTATGGGGTCCAAACAGTGAACTTGCTCAGAACAAAAGAACTGTGCTTCCTACACACACGGACCATATGTAGTTCAACTCTGCTTAGGAAACTGACAAGAACAGTAGCACCTATTCAGTCCATTACACTGTACTTGCTGGGAACAGACGGGAGTGCTCTTTGCACTGTGTATGGCAATAGGAGCGCAATGTGCCTTTCATTACCAGAAAACAACTCTTGTTCGTAGGACCAGAAACTGCATGTGATTCAACTCCATTTGGGACTAGGAAACAAACGCTAGCTCGCCTTACAAGAAACACACTCTGCTTTAGAGAAAAGAGCACTCATTTACTCTACTGTGTTTCCTATAGGGCCAGAACAGTGAGCTTGCTCAGAACATAAGAACTGTGCTTCCTACACACACGGGCCATATCTAGTTCAACTCTGCTTAGAAAACTGACAAGAACAGTAGCTCCTCTTCAGTCCGATACACTGTACTTGCTGTGAACAGACGTGAGTGCTATTTGGACTGTGCATGGCAATGGGAGCGCAATAGTGACTTTCTTTACCAGAAAACAACTCTTGCTCGTAGGACCAGAAACTGCATGTGATTCAACTCCATTTAGGACATGGAAACAAACGCTAGCTCACCTTACAAGAAACACACTCCGCTTTTGAGAATAGAGCACTCTTCTACTCTACTGTGTTTCCTATGGGGTCCAAACAGTGAGCTTGCTCAGAACAAAAGACTGTGCTTCCTACACACAAGGACCATATGTAGTTCAATTCTGCTTAGGAAACTGACAAGAACAGTAGCTCCTATTCAGTCCAATACACTGTACTTGCTGGGAACAGACGTGAGTTCTACTTGCACTGTGTATGGCAATGGGAGCACAATAGTGACTTTCCTTACCAGAAAACAACTCTTGTTCGTAGGAAAAGAAACTGCATGTGATTCAACTCCATTTAGGACTGGGAAACAAACGGTAGCTCGCCTTACAAGAAACACACTCTGCTTTTGAGAAAAGAGCACTCTTCTACTCTACTGTGTTTCCTATGGGGTCCGAACAGTGAGCTTGCTCAGAACAAAAGAACTGTGCTTCCTACACAAGGGCCATATCTAGTTCAATTCTGCTTAGGAACCTGACAAGAACAGTAGATCCTCTTCAGTCCAATACACTGTACTTGCTGCGAACAGACGCCAGTGCTATTTGTCCTGTGTATGGCAATGGCAGCGCAATAGTGACTATTCTTACCATAAAACAACTCTTGCACGAAGGACCAGAAACTGCATGGGATTCCACTCCATTTAGGACTGGGACACAAACGCTAGCTCGCCTTACAAGAAACACACTCTGCTTTTGAGAAAAGAGCACTCTTCTACTCTACTGTGTTTCCTATGCGGTCCAAACAGTGAGCTTGCTCAGAACAAAAGACTGTGCTTCCTACACACAAGGACCATATGTAGTTCAACTCTGCTTAGGAAACTGACAAGAACAATAGCTCCTATTCAGTCCAATACTCTGTATTTGCTGGGAACAGACGCGAGTGCTCTTTGCCCTGTGTATGGCAATGGGAGCACAGTAGTGACTTTCCTTACCAGAAAACAACTCTTGTTCGTAGGAAAAGAAACTGCATGTGATTCAACTCCATTTAGGACTGGGAAACAAACGCTAGCTCGCCTTACAAGAAACACACTCTGCTTTTGAGAAAAGAGCACTCTTCTACTCTACTGTGTTTCCTATGGGGTCCGAACAGTGAGCTTGCTCAGAACAAAAGAACTGTGCTTCCTACACACACGGCCATATCTAGTTCAATTCTGCTTAGGAACCTGACAAGAACAGTAGATCCTCTTCAGTCCAATACACTCTACTTGCTGCGAACAGACGCCAGTGCTATTTGTCCTCTGTATGGCAACGGCAGCACAATAGTGACTCTTCTTACCAGAAAACAACTCTTGCTCATAGTACCAGAAACTGCATGGGATTCAACTCCATTTAGGACTGCAAAACAAACGCTAGCTCGCCTTACCAGAAACACACTCTGCTTTTGAGAAAAGAGCAATCCTCTACTCTACTGTGTTTCCTATGGGGTCCAAACAGTGAACTTGCTCAGAACAAAAGAACTGTGCTTCCTACACACACGGACCATATGTAGTTCAACTCTGCTTAGGAAACTGACAAGAACAGTAGCACCTATTCAGTCCATTACACTGTACTTGCTGGGAACAGACGGGAGTGCTCTTTGCACTGTGTATGGCAATAGGAGCGCAATGTGCCTTTCATTACCAGAAAACAACTCTTGTTCGTAGGACCAGAAACTGCATGTGATTCAACTCCATTTGGGACTAGGAAACAAACGCTAGCTCGCCTTACAAGAAACACACTCTGCTTTAGAGAAAAGAGCACTCATTTACTCTACTGTGTTTCCTATAGGGCCAGAACAGTGAGCTTGCTCAGAACATAAGAACTGTGCTTCCTACACACACGGGCCATATCTAGTTCAACTCTGCTTAGAAAACTGACAAGAACAGTAGCTCCTCTTCAGTCCGATACACTGTACTTGCTGTGAACAGACGTGAGTGCTATTTGGACTGTGCATGGCAATGGGAGCGCAATAGTGACTTTCTTTACCAGAAAACAACTCTTGCTCGTAGGACCAGAAACTGCATGTGATTCAACTCCATTTAGGACATGGAAACAAACGCTAGCTCACCTTACAAGAAACACACTCCGCTTTTGAGAATAGAGCACTCTTCTACTCTACTGTGTTTCCTATGGGGTCCAAACAGTGAGCTTGCTCAGAACAAAAGACTGTGCTTCCTACACACAAGGACCATATGTAGTTCAATTCTGCTTAGGAAACTGACAAGAACAGTAGCTCCTATTCAGTCCAATACACTGTACTTGCTGGGAACAGACGTGAGTGCTACTTGCACTGTGTATGGCAATGGGAGCACAATAGTGACTTTCCTTACCAGAAAACAAATCTTGTTCGTAGGAAAAGAAACTGCATGTGATTCAACTCCATTTAGGACTGGGAAACAAACGGTAGCTCGCCTTACAAGAAACACACTCTGCTTTTGAGAAAAGAGCACTCTTCTACTCTACTGTGTTTCCTATGGGGTCCGAACAGTGAGCTTGCTCAGAACAAAAGAACTGTGCTTCCTACACAAGGGCCATATCTAGTTCAATTCTGCTTAGGAACCTGACAAGAACAGTAGATCCTCTTCAGTCCAATACACTGTACTTGCTGCGAACAGACGCCAGTGCTATTTGTCCTGTGTATGGCAATGGCAGCGCAATAGTGACTATTCTTACCATAAAACAACTCTTGCACGAAGGACCAGAAACTGCATGGGATTCCACTCCATTTAGGACTGGGACACAAACGCTAGCTCGCCTTACAAGAAACACACTCTGCTTTTGAGAAAAGAGCACTCTTCTACTCTACTGTGTTTCCTATGCGGTCCAAACAGTGAGCTTGCTCAGAACAAAAGACTGTGCTTCCTACACACAAGGACCATATGTAGTTCAACTCTGCTTAGGAAACTGACAAGAACAATAGCTCCTATTCAGTCCAATACTCTGTATTTGCTGGGAACAGACGCGAGTGCTCTTTGCCCTGTGTATGGCAATGGGAGCACAGTAGTGACTTTCCTTACCAGAAAACAACTCTTGTTCGTAGGAAAAGAAACTGCATGTGATTCAACTCCATTTAGGACTGGGAAACAAACGCTAGCTCGCCTTACAAGAAACACACTCTGCTTTTGAGAAAAGAGCACTCTTCTACTCTACTGTGTTTCCTATGGGGTCCGAACAGTGAGCTTGCTCAGAACAAAAGAACTGTGCTTCCTACACACACGGCCATATCTAGTTCAATTCTGCTTAGGAACCTGACAAGAACAGTAGATCCTCTTCAGTCCAATACACTCTACTTGCTGCGAACAGACGCCAGTGCTATTTGTCCTCTGTATGGCAACGGCAGCACAATAGTGACTCTTCTTACCAGAAAACAACTCTTGCTCATAGTACCAGAAACTGCATGGGATTCAACTCCATTTAGGACTGCAAAACAAACGCTAGCTCGCCTTACCAGAAACACACTCTGCTTTTGAGAAAAGAGCAATCCTCTACTCTACTGTGTTTCCTATGGGGTCCAAACAGTGAACTTGCTCAGAACAAAAGAACTGTGCTTCCTACACACACGGACCATATGTAGTTCAACTCTGCTTAGGAAACTGACAAGAACAGTAGCACCTATTCAGTCCATTACACTGTACTTGCTGGGAACAGACGGGAGTGCTCTTTGCACTGTGTATGGCAATAGGAGCGCAATGTGCCTTTCATTACCAGAAAACAACTCTTGTTCGTAGGACCAGAAACTGCATGTGATTCAACTCCATTTGGGACTAGGAAACAAACGCTAGCTCGCCTTACAAGAAACACACTCTGCTTTAGAGAAAAGAGCACTCATTTACTCTACTGTGTTTCCTATAGGGCCAGAACAGTGAGCTTGCTCAGAACATAAGAACTGTGCTTCCTACACACACGGGCCATATCTAGTTCAACTCTGCTTAGAAAACTGACAAGAACAGTAGCTCCTCTTCAGTCCGATACACTGTACTTGCTGTGAACAGACGTGAGTGCTATTTGGACTGTGCATGGCAATGGGAGCGCAATAGTGACTTTCTTTACCAGAAAACAACTCTTGCTCGTAGGACCAGAAACTGCATGTGATTCAACTCCATTTAGGACATGGAAACAAACGCTAGCTCACCTTACAAGAAACACACTCCGCTTTTGAGAATAGAGCACTCTTCTACTCTACTGTGTTTCCTATGGGGTCCAAACAGTGAGCTTGCTCAGAACAAAAGACTGTGCTTCCTACACACAAGGACCATATGTAGTTCAATTCTGCTTAGGAAACTGACAAGAACAGTAGCTCCTATTCAGTCCAATACACTGTACTTGCTGGGAACAGACGTGAGTGCTACTTGCACTGTGTATGGCAATGGGAGCACAATAGTGACTTTCCTTACCAGAAAACAAATCTTGTTCGTAGGAAAAGAAACTGCATGTGATTCAACTCCATTTAGGACTGGGAAACAAACGGTAGCTCGCCTTACAAGAAACACACTCTGCTTTTGAGAAAAGAGCACTCTTCTACTCTACTGTGTTTCCTATGGGGTCCGAACAGTGAGCTTGCTCAGAACAAAAGAACTGTGCTTCCTACACAAGGGCCATATCTAGTTCAATTCTGCTTAGGAACCTGACAAGAACAGTAGATCCTCTTCAGTCCAATACACTGTACTTGCTGCGAACAGACGCCAGTGCTATTTGTCCTGTGTATGGCAATGGCAGCGCAATAGTGACTATTCTTACCATAAAACAACTCTTGCACGAAGGACCAGAAACTGCATGGGATTCCACTCCATTTAGGACTGGGACACAAACGCTAGCTCGCCTTACAAGAAACACACTCTGCTTTTGAGAAAAGAGCACTCTTCTACTCTACTGTGTTTCCTATGCGGTCCAAACAGTGAGCTTGCTCAGAACAAAAGACTGTGCTTCCTACACACAAGGACCATATGTAGTTCAACTCTGCTTAGGAAACTGACAAGAACAATAGCTCCTATTCAGTCCAATACTCTGTATTTGCTGGGAACAGACGCGAGTGCTCTTTGCCCTGTGTATGGCAATGGGAGCACAGTAGTGACTTTCCTTACCAGAAAACAACTCTTGTTCGTAGGAAAAGAAACTGCATGTGATTCAACTCCATTTAGGACTGGGAAACAAACGCTAGCTCGCCTTACAAGAAACACACTCTGCTTTTGAGAAAAGAGCACTCTTCTACTCTACTGTGTTTCCTATGGGGTCCGAACAGTGAGCTTGCTCAGAACAAAAGAACTGTGCTTCCTACACACACGGCCATATCTAGTTCAATTCTGCTTAGGAACCTGACAAGAACAGTAGATCCTCTTCAGTCCAATACACTCTACTTGCTGCGAACAGACGCCAGTGCTATTTGTCCTCTGTATGGCAACGGCAGCACAATAGTGACTCTTCTTACCAGAAAACAACTCTTGCTCATAGTACCAGAAACTGCATGGGATTCAACTCCATTTAGGACTGCAAAACAAACGCTAGCTCGCCTTACCAGAAACACACTCTGCTTTTGAGAAAAGAGCAATCCTCTACTCTACTGTGTTTCCTATGGGGTCCAAACAGTGAACTTGCTCAGAACAAAAGAACTGTGCTTCCTACACACACGGACCATATGTAGTTCAACTCTGCTTAGGAAACTGACAAGAACAGTAGCACCTATTCAGTCCATTACACTGTACTTGCTGGGAACAGACGGGAGTGCTCTTTGCACTGTGTATGGCAATAGGAGCGCAATGTGCCTTTCATTACCAGAAAACAACTCTTGTTCGTAGGACCAGAAACTGCATGTGATTCAACTCCATTTGGGACTAGGAAACAAACGCTAGCTCGCCTTACAAGAAACACACTCTGCTTTAGAGAAAAGAGCACTCATTTACTCTACTGTGTTTCCTATAGGGCCAGAACAGTGAGCTTGCTCAGAACATAAGAACTGTGCTTCCTACACACACGGGCCATATCTAGTTCAACTCTGCTTAGAAAACTGACAAGAACAGTAGCTCCTCTTCAGTCCGATACACTGTACTTGCTGTGAACAGACGTGAGTGCTATTTGGACTGTGCATGGCAATGGGAGCGCAATAGTGACTTTCTTTACCAGAAAACAACTCTTGCTCGTAGGACCAGAAACTGCATGTGATTCAACTCCATTTAGGACATGGAAACAAACGCTAGCTCACCTTACAAGAAACACACTCCGCTTTTGAGAATAGAGCACTCTTCTACTCTACTGTGTTTCCTATGGGGTCCAAACAGTGAG
The DNA here is from genome assembly GCF_949786415.1 of Peromyscus eremicus. Taxonomy (NCBI): domain Eukaryota; kingdom Metazoa; phylum Chordata; class Mammalia; order Rodentia; family Cricetidae; genus Peromyscus; species Peromyscus eremicus. The sequence goes on along the minus strand of NW_026734434.1, from coordinate 129,170 downwards.
CTTGCTCAGAACAAAAGACTGTGCTTCCTACACACAAGGACCATATGTAGTTCAATTCTGCTTAGGAAACTGACAAGAACAGTAGCTCCTATTCAGTCCAATACACTGTACTTGCTGGGAACAGACGTGAGTTCTACTTGCACTGTGTATGGCAATGGGAGCACAATAGTGACTTTCCTTACCAGAAAACAACTCTTGTTCGTAGGAAAAGAAACTGCATGTGATTCAACTCCATTTAGGACTGGGAAACAAACGGTAGCTCGCCTTACAAGAAACACACTCTGCTTTTGAGAAAAGAGCACTCTTCTACTCTACTGTGTTTCCTATGGGGTCCGAACAGTGAGCTTGCTCAGAACAAAAGAACTGTGCTTCCTACACAAGGGCCATATCTAGTTCAATTCTGCTTAGGAACCTGACAAGAACAGTAGATCCTCTTCAGTCCAATACACTGTACTTGCTGCGAACAGACGCCAGTGCTATTTGTCCTGTGTATGGCAATGGCAGCGCAATAGTGACTATTCTTACCATAAAACAACTCTTGCACGAAGGACCAGAAACTGCATGGGATTCCACTCCATTTAGGACTGGGACACAAACGCTAGCTCGCCTTACAAGAAACACACTCTGCTTTTGAGAAAAGAGCACTCTTCTACTCTACTGTGTTTCCTATGCGGTCCAAACAGTGAGCTTGCTCAGAACAAAAGACTGTGCTTCCTACACACAAGGACCATATGTAGTTCAACTCTGCTTAGGAAACTGACAAGAACAATAGCTCCTATTCAGTCCAATACTCTGTATTTGCTGGGAACAGACGCGAGTGCTCTTTGCCCTGTGTATGGCAATGGGAGCACAGTAGTGACTTTCCTTACCAGAAAACAACTCTTGTTCGTAGGAAAAGAAACTGCATGTGATTCAACTCCATTTAGGACTGGGAAACAAACGCTAGCTCGCCTTACAAGAAACACACTCTGCTTTTGAGAAAAGAGCACTCTTCTACTCTACTGTGTTTCCTATGGGGTCCGAACAGTGAGCTTGCTCAGAACAAAAGAACTGTGCTTCCTACACACACGGCCATATCTAGTTCAATTCTGCTTAGGAACCTGACAAGAACAGTAGATCCTCTTCAGTCCAATACACTCTACTTGCTGCGAACAGACGCCAGTGCTATTTGTCCTCTGTATGGCAACGGCAGCACAATAGTGACTCTTCTTACCAGAAAACAACTCTTGCTCATAGTACCAGAAACTGCATGGGATTCAACTCCATTTAGGACTGCAAAACAAACGCTAGCTCGCCTTACCAGAAACACACTCTGCTTTTGAGAAAAGAGCAATCCTCTACTCTACTGTGTTTCCTATGGGGTCCAAACAGTGAACTTGCTCAGAACAAAAGAACTGTGCTTCCTACACACACGGACCATATGTAGTTCAACTCTGCTTAGGAAACTGACAAGAACAGTAGCACCTATTCAGTCCATTACACTGTACTTGCTGGGAACAGACGGGAGTGCTCTTTGCACTGTGTATGGCAATAGGAGCGCAATGTGCCTTTCATTACCAGAAAACAACTCTTGTTCGTAGGACCAGAAACTGCATGTGATTCAACTCCATTTGGGACTAGGAAACAAACGCTAGCTCGCCTTACAAGAAACACACTCTGCTTTAGAGAAAAGAGCACTCATTTACTCTACTGTGTTTCCTATAGGGCCAGAACAGTGAGCTTGCTCAGAACATAAGAACTGTGCTTCCTACACACACGGGCCATATCTAGTTCAACTCTGCTTAGAAAACTGACAAGAACAGTAGCTCCTCTTCAGTCCGATACACTGTACTTGCTGTGAACAGACGTGAGTGCTATTTGGACTGTGCATGGCAATGGGAGCGCAATAGTGACTTTCTTTACCAGAAAACAACTCTTGCTCGTAGGACCAGAAACTGCATGTGATTCAACTCCATTTAGGACATGGAAACAAACGCTAGCTCACCTTACAAGAAACACACTCCGCTTTTGAGAATAGAGCACTCTTCTACTCTACTGTGTTTCCTATGGGGTCCAAACAGTGAGCTTGCTCAGAACAAAAGACTGTGCTTCCTACACACAAGGACCATATGTAGTTCAATTCTGCTTAGGAAACTGACAAGAACAGTAGCTCCTATTCAGTCCAATACACTGTACTTGCTGGGAACAGACGTGAGTGCTACTTGCACTGTGTATGGCAATGGGAGCACAATAGTGACTTTCCTTACCAGAAAACAACTCTTGTTCGTAGGAAAAGAAACTGCATGTGATTCAACTCCATTTAGGACTGGGAAACAAACGGTAGCTCGCCTTACAAGAAACACACTCTGCTTTTGAGAAAAGAGCACTCTTCTACTCTACTGTGTTTCCTATGGGGTCCGAACAGTGAGCTTGCTCAGAACAAAAGAACTGTGCTTCCTACACAAGGGCCATATCTAGTTCAATTCTGCTTAGGAACCTGACAAGAACAGTAGATCCTCTTCAGTCCAATACACTGTACTTGCTGCGAACAGACGCCAGTGCTATTTGTCCTGTGTATGGCAATGGCAGCGCAATAGTGACTATTCTTACCATAAAACAACTCTTGCACGAAGGACCAGAAACTGCATGGGATTCCACTCCATTTAGGACTGGGACACAAACGCTAGCTCGCCTTACAAGAAACACACTCTGCTTTTGAGAAAAGAGCACTCTTCTACTCTACTGTGTTTCCTATGCGGTCCAAACAGTGAGCTTGCTCAGAACAAAAGACTGTGCTTCCTACACACAAGGACCATATGTAGTTCAACTCTGCTTAGGAAACTGACAAGAACAATAGCTCCTATTCAGTCCAATACTCTGTATTTGCTGGGAACAGACGCGAGTGCTCTTTGCCCTGTGTATGGCAATGGGAGCACAGTAGTGACTTTCCTTACCAGAAAACAACTCTTGTTCGTAGGAAAAGAAACTGCATGTGATTCAACTCCATTTAGGACTGGGAAACAAACGCTAGCTCGCCTTACAAGAAACACACTCTGCTTTTGAGAAAAGAGCACTCTTCTACTCTACTGTGTTTCCTATGGGGTCCGAACAGTGAGCTTGCTCAGAACAAAAGAACTGTGCTTCCTACACACACGGCCATATCTAGTTCAATTCTGCTTAGGAACCTGACAAGAACAGTAGATCCTCTTCAGTCCAATACACTCTACTTGCTGCGAACAGACGCCAGTGCTATTTGTCCTCTGTATGGCAACGGCAGCACAATAGTGACTCTTCTTACCAGAAAACAACTCTTGCTCATAGTACCAGAAACTGCATGGGATTCAACTCCATTTAGGACTGCAAAACAAACGCTAGCTCGCCTTACCAGAAACACACTCTGCTTTTGAGAAAAGAGCAATCCTCTACTCTACTGTGTTTCCTATGGGGTCCAAACAGTGAACTTGCTCAGAACAAAAGAACTGTGCTTCCTACACACACGGACCATATGTAGTTCAACTCTGCTTAGGAAACTGACAAGAACAGTAGCACCTATTCAGTCCATTACACTGTACTTGCTGGGAACAGACGGGAGTGCTCTTTGCACTGTGTATGGCAATAGGAGCGCAATGTGCCTTTCATTACCAGAAAACAACTCTTGTTCGTAGGACCAGAAACTGCATGTGATTCAACTCCATTTGGGACTAGGAAACAAACGCTAGCTCGCCTTACAAGAAACACACTCTGCTTTAGAGAAAAGAGCACTCATTTACTCTACTGTGTTTCCTATAGGGCCAGAACAGTGAGCTTGCTCAGAACATAAGAACTGTGCTTCCTACACACACGGGCCATATCTAGTTCAACTCTGCTTAGAAAACTGACAAGAACAGTAGCTCCTCTTCAGTCCGATACACTGTACTTGCTGTGAACAGACGTGAGTGCTATTTGGACTGTGCATGGCAATGGGAGCGCAATAGTGACTTTCTTTACCAGAAAACAACTCTTGCTCGTAGGACCAGAAACTGCATGTGATTCAACTCCATTTAGGACATGGAAACAAACGCTAGCTCACCTTACAAGAAACACACTCCGCTTTTGAGAATAGAGCACTCTTCTACTCTACTGTGTTTCCTATGGGGTCCAAACAGTGAGCTTGCTCAGAACAAAAGACTGTGCTTCCTACACACAAGGACCATATGTAGTTCAATTCTGCTTAGGAAACTGACAAGAACAGTAGCTCCTATTCAGTCCAATACACTGTACTTGCTGGGAACAGACGTGAGTTCTACTTGCACTGTGTATGGCAATGGGAGCACAATAGTGACTTTCCTTACCAGAAAACAACTCTTGTTCGTAGGAAAAGAAACTGCATGTGATTCAACTCCATTTAGGACTGGGAAACAAACGGTAGCTCGCCTTACAAGAAACACACTCTGCTTTTGAGAAAAGAGCACTCTTCTACTCTACTGTGTTTCCTATGGGGTCCGAACAGTGAGCTTGCTCAGAACAAAAGAACTGTGCTTCCTACACAAGGGCCATATCTAGTTCAATTCTGCTTAGGAACCTGACAAGAACAGTAGATCCTCTTCAGTCCAATACACTGTACTTGCTGCGAACAGACGCCAGTGCTATTTGTCCTGTGTATGGCAATGGCAGCGCAATAGTGACTATTCTTACCATAAAACAACTCTTGCACGAAGGACCAGAAACTGCATGGGATTCCACTCCATTTAGGACTGGGACACAAACGCTAGCTCGCCTTACAAGAAACACACTCTGCTTTTGAGAAAAGAGCACTCTTCTACTCTACTGTGTTTCCTATGCGGTCCAAACAGTGAGCTTGCTCAGAACAAAAGACTGTGCTTCCTACACACAAGGACCATATGTAGTTCAACTCTGCTTAGGAAACTGACAAGAACAATAGCTCCTATTCAGTCCAATACTCTGTATTTGCTGGGAACAGACGCGAGTGCTCTTTGCCCTGTGTATGGCAATGGGAGCACAGTAGTGACTTTCCTTACCAGAAAACAACTCTTGTTCGTAGGAAAAGAAACTGCATGTGATTCAACTCCATTTAGGACTGGGAAACAAACGCTAGCTCGCCTTACAAGAAACACACTCTGCTTTTGAGAAAAGAGCACTCTTCTACTCTACTGTGTTTCCTATGGGGTCCGAACAGTGAGCTTGCTCAGAACAAAAGAACTGTGCTTCCTACACACATGGGCCATATCTAGTTCAATTCTGCTTAGGAACCTGACAAGAACAGTAGATCCTCTTCAGTCCAATACACTGTACTTGCTGCGAACAGACGCCAGTGCTATTTGTCCTCTGTATGGCAACGGCAGCACAATAGTGACTCTTCTTACCAGAAAACAACTCTTGCTCGTAGTACCCGAAACTGCATGCGATTCAACTCCATTTAGGACTGCGAAACAAACGCTAGCTCGCCTTACAAGAAACACACTCTGCTTTTGAGAAAAGAGCACTCCTCTACTCTACTGTGTTTCCTATGGGGTCCAAACAGTGAACTTGTTCAGAACAAAAGAACTGTGCTTCCTACACACACGGACCATATGTAGTTCAACTCTGCTTAGGAAACTGACAAGAACAGTGGCACCTATTCAGTAAATTACACTGTACTTTCTGGGAACAGACGCGAGTGCTCTTTGCACTGTGTATGGCAATAGGAGCGCAATGTGCCTTTCATTACCAGAAAACAACTCTTGTTCGTAGGACCAGAAACTGCATGTGATTCAACTCCATTTGGGACTAGGAAACAAACGCTAGCTCGCCTTACAAGAAACACACTCTGCTTTAGAGAAAAGAGCACTCATTTACTCTACTGTGTTTCCTATAGGGCCAGAACAGTGAGCTTGCTCAGAACATAAGAACTGTGCTTCCTACACACACGGGCCATATCTAGTTCAACTCTGCTTAGAAAACTGACAAGAACAGTAGCTCCTCTTCAGTCCGATACACTGTACTTGCTGGGAACAGACGTGAGTGCTATTTGGACTGTGTATGGCAATGGGAGCGCAATAGTGACTTTCTTTACCAGAAAACAACTCTTGCTCGTAGGACCAGAAACTGCATGTGATTCAACTCCATTTAGGACATGGAAACAAACGCTAGCTCACCTTACAAGAAACACACTCCGCTTTTGAGAAGAGAGCACTCTTCTACTCTACTGTGTTTCCTATGGGGTCCAAACAGTGAGCTTGCTCAGAACAAAAGACTGTGCTTCCTACACACAAGGACCATATGTAGTTCAATTCTGCTTAGGAAACTGACAAGAACAGTAGCTCCTATTCAGTCCAATACACTGTACTTGCTGGGAACAGACGTGAGTGCTACTTGCACTGTGTATGGCAATGGGAGCACAATAGTGACTTTCCTTACCAGAAAACAACTCTTGTTCGTAGGAAAAGAAACTGCATGTGATTCAACTCCATTTAGGACTGGGAAACAAACGGTAGCTCGCCTTACAAGAAACACACTCTGCTTTTGAGAAAAGAGCACTCTTCTACTCTACTGTGTTTCCTATGGGGTCCGAACAGTGAGCTTGCTCAGAACAAAAGAACTGTGCTTCCTACACAAGGGCCATATCTAGTTCAATTCTGCTTAGGAACCTGACAAGAACAGTAGATCCTCTTCAGTCCAATACACTGTACTTGCTGCGAACAGACGCCAGTGCTATTTGTCCTGTGTATGGCAATGGCAGCACAATAGTGACTATTCTTACCATAAAACAACTCTTGCACGAAGGACCAGAAACTGCATGGGATTCCACTCCATTTAGGACTGGGACACAAACGCTAGCTCGCCTTACAAGAAACACACTCTGCTTTTGAGAAAAGAGCACTCTTCTACTCTACTGTGTTTCCTATGCGGTCCAAACAGTGAGCTTGCTCAGAACAAAAGACTGTGCTTCCTACACACAAGGACCATATGTAGTTCAACTCTGCTTAGGAAACTGACAAGAACAATAGCTCCTATTCAGTCCAATACTCTGTATTTGCTGGGAACAGACGCGAGTGCTCTTTGCCCTGTGTATGGCAATGGGAGCACAGTAGTGACTTTCCTTACCAGAAAACAACTCTTGTTCGTAGGAAAAGAAACTGCATGTGATTCAACTCCATTTAGGACTGGGAAACAAACGCTAGCTCGCCTTACAAGAAACACACTCTGCTTTTGAGAAAAGAGCACTCTTCTACTCTACTGTGTTTCCTATGGGGTCCGAACAGTGAGCTTGCTCAGAACAAAAGAACTGTGCTTCCTACACACATGGGCCATATCTAGTTCAATTCTGCTTAGGAACCTGACAAGAACAGTAGATCCTCTTCAGTCCAATACACTGTACTTGCTGCGAACAGACGCCAGTGCTATTTGTCCTGTGTATGGCAACGGCAGCACAATAGTGACTCTTCTTACCAGAAAACAACTCTTGCTCGTAGTACCCGAAACTGCATGGGATTCAACTCCATTTAGGACTGCGAAACAAACGCTAGCTCGCCTTACAAGAAACACACTCTGCTTTTGAGAAAAGAGCACTCCTCTACTCTACTGTGTTTCCTATGGGGTCCAAACAGTGAACTTGTTCAGAACAAAAGAACTGTGCTTCCTACACACACGGACCATATGTAGTTCAACTCTGCTTAGGAAACTGACAAGAACAGTGGCACCTATTCAGTCCATTACACTGTACTTTCTGGGAACAGACGCGAGTGCTCTTTGCACTGTGTATGGCAATAGGAGCGCAATGTGCCTTTCATTACCAGAAAACAACTCTTGTTCGTAGGACCAGAAACTGCATGTGATTCAACTCCATTTGGGACTAGGAAACAAACGCTAGCTCGCCTTACAAGAAACACACTCTGCTTTAGAGAAAAGAGCACTCATTTACTCTACTGTGTTTCCTATAGGGCCAGAACAGTGAGCTTGCTCAGAACATAAGAACTGTGCTTCCTACACACACGGGCCATATCTAGTTCAACTCTGCTTAGAAAACTGACAAGAACAGTAGCTCCTCTTCAGTCCGATACACTGTACTTGCTGGGAACAGACGTGAGTGCTATTTGGACTGTGTATGGCAATGGGAGCACAATAGTGACTTTCCTTACCAGAAAACAACTCTTGCTCGTAGGACCAGAAACTGCATGTGATTCAACTCCATTTAGGACATGGAAACAAACGCTAGCTCACCTTACAAGAAACACACTCTGCTTTTGAGAAAAGAGCACTCTTCTACTCTACAGTTTTTCCTACGGGGTCCGAAAAGTGAGCTTGCTCAGAACAAAAGAACTGCGCTTCCTACACACAAGGACCATATGTAGTTCAAATCTGCTTAGGAAACTGACAAGAACAGTAGCTCCTATTCAGTCCAATACACTGTACTTGCTGGGAACAGACGCGAGTGCTACTTGCACTGTGTATGGCAATGGGAGCACAATAGTGACTTTCCTTACCAGAAAACAACTCTTGTTCGTAGGAAAAGAAACTGCATGTGATTCAACTCCATTTAGGACTGGGAAACAAACGGTAGCTCGCCTTACAAGAAACACACTCTGCTTTTGAGAAAAGAGCACTCTTCTACTCTACTGTGTTTCCTATGGGGTCCGAACAGTGAGCTTGCTCAGAACAAAAGAACTGTGCTTCCTACACAAGGGCCATATCTAGTTCAATTCTGCTTAGGAACCTGACAAGAACAGTAGATCCTCTTCAGTCCAATACACTGTACTTGCTGCGAACAGACGCCAGTGCTATTTGTCCTGTGTATGGCAATGGCAGCACAATAGTGACTATTCTTACCATAAAACAACTCTTGCACGAAGGACCAGAAACTGCATGGGATTCCACTCCATTTAGGACTGGGACACAAACGCTAGCTCGCCTTACAAGAAACACACTCTGCTTTTGAGAAAAGAGCACTCTTCTACTCTACTGTGTTTCCTATGCGGTCCAAACAGTGAGCTTGCTCAGAACAAAAGACTGTGCTTCCTACACACAAGGACCATATGTAGTTCAACTCTGCTTAGGAAACTGACAAGAACAATAGCTCCTATTCAGTCCAATACACTGTACTTGCTGGGAACAGACGCGAGTGCTATTTGCCCTGTGTATGGCAATGGGAGCACAATAGTGACTTTCCTTACCTGAAAACAACTCTTGTTCGTAGGAAAAGAAACTGCATGGGATTCAACTCCACTTAGGACTGGGAAACAAACGCTAGCTCGCCTTATAAGAAACACACTCTCCTTTTGAGAAAAGAGCACTCTTCTACTCTACTGTGTTTGCTATGGGGTCCAAACAGTGAGCTTGCTCAGAACAAAAGAACTGTGCTTCCTACACACAAGGGCCAGATCTAGTTCAACTCTGCTTAGGAAACTGACAAGAACAGTAGCACCTATTCAGTCCATTACACTGTACTTGCTGGGAACAGACGCGAGTGCTCTTTGCACTGTGTATGGCAATAGGAGCGCAATGTGCCTTTCATTACCAGAAAACAACTCTTGTTCGTAGGACCAGAAACTGCATGTGATTCAACTCCATTTGGGACTAGGAAACAAACGCTAGCTCGCCTTACAAGAAACACACTCTGCTTTAGAGAAAAGAGCACTCATTTACTCTACTGTGTTTCCTATAGGGCCAGAACAGTGAGCTTGCTCAGAACATAAGAACTGTGCTTCCTACACACACGGGCCATATCTAGTTCAACTCTGCTTAGAAAACTGACAAGAACAGTAGCTCCTCTTCAGTCCGATACACTGTACTTGCTGGGAACAGACGTGAGTGCTATTTGGACTGTGTATGGCAATGGGAGCGCAATAGTGACTTTCCTTACCAGAAAACAACTCTTGCTCGTAGGACCAGAAACTGCATGTGATTCAACTCCATTTAGGACATGGAAACAAACGCTAGCTCACCTTACAAGAAACACACTCTGCTTTTGAGAAAAGAGCACTCTTCTACTCTACTGTTTTTCCTACGGGGACCGAAAAGTGAGCTTGCTCAGAACAAAAGAACTGTGCTTCCTACACAAGGGCCATATCTAGTTCAATTCTGCTTAGGAACCTGACAAGAACAGTAGATCCTCTTCAGTCCAATACACTGTACTTGCTGGGAACAGACGCCAGTGCTATTTGTCCTGTGTATAGCAATGGCAGCGCAATAGTGACAATTCTTACCATAAAACAATTTTTGCACGTAGCACCAGAAACTGCATGTGATTCCACTCCATTTAGGACTATGACACAAACGCTAGCTCGCCTTACAAGAAACACACTCTGCTTTTGAGAAAAGAGCACTCTTCTACTCTACTGTGTTTCCTATGGGGTCCAAACAGTGACTTGCTCAGAACAAAAGACTGTGCTTCCTATACACAAGGACCATATGTAGTTCAATTCTGCTTAGGAAACTGACAAGAACAGTAGCTCCTATTCAGTCCAATACACTGTACTTGCTGGGAACAGACGCGAGTGCTACTTGCACTGTGTATGGCAATGGGAGCACAATAGTGACTTTCCTTACCAGAAAACAACTCTTGTTCGTAGGAAAAGAAACTGCATGTGATTCAAATCCATTTAGGACTGGGAAACAAACGGTAGCTCGCCTTACAAGAAACACACTCTGCTTTTGAGAAAAGAGCACTCTTCTACTCTACTGTGTTTCCTATGGGGTCCGAACAGTGAGCTTGCTCAGAACAAAAGAACTGTGCTTCCTACACAAGGGCCATATCTATTTCAATTCTACTTAGGAACCTGACAAGAACAGTAGATCCTCTTCAGTCCAATACACTGTACTTGCTGCGAACAGACGCCAGTGCTATTTGTCCTGTGTATGGCAATGGCAGCGCAATAGTGACTATTCTAAACATAAAACAACTCTTGCACGAAGGACCAGAAACTGCATGGGATTCCACTCCATTTAGGACTGGGACACAAACGCTAGCTCGCCTTACAAGAAACACACTCTGCTTTTGAGAAAAGAGCACTCTTCTACTCTACTGTGTTTCCTATGCGGTCCAAACAGTGAGCTTGCTCAGAACAAAAGACTGTGCTTCCTACACACAAGGACCATATGTAGTTCAACTCTGCTTAGGAAACTGACAAGAACAATAGCTCCTATTCAGTCCAATACTCTGTATTTGCTGGGAACAGATGCGAGTGCTCTTTGCCCTGTGTATGGCAATGGGAGCACAGTAGTGACTTTCCTTACCAGAAAACAACTCTTGTTCGTAGGAAAAGAAACTGCATGTGATTCAACTCCATTCAGGACTAGGAAACAAACGCTAGCTCGCCTTACAAGAAACACACTCTGCTTTTGAGAAAAGAGCACTCTTCTACTCTACTGTGTTTCCTATGGGGTCCGAACAGTGAGCTTGCTCAGAACAAAAGAACTGTGCTTCCTACACACATGGGCCATATCTAGTTCAATTCTGCTTAGGAACCTGACAAGAACAGTAGATCCTCTTCAGTCCAATACACTGTACTTGCTGCGAACAGACGCCAGTGCTATTTGTCCTGTGTATGGCAACGGCAGCACAATAGTGACTCTTCTTACCAGAAAACAACTCTTGCTCGTAGTACCCGAAACTGCATGGGATTCAACTCCATTTAGGACTGCGAAACAAACGCTAGCTCGCCTTACAAGAAACACACTCTGCTTTTGAGAAAAGAGCACTCCTCTACTCTACTGTGTTTCCTATGGGGTCCAAACAGTGAACTTGTTCAGAACAAAAGAACTGTGCTTCCTACACACACGGACCATATGTAGTTCAACTCTGCTTAGGAAACTGACAAGAACAGTGGCACCTATTCAGTCCATTACACTGTACTTTCTGGGAACAGACGCGAGTGCTCTTTGCACTGTGTATGGCAATAGGAGCGCAATGTGCCTTTCATTACCAGAAAACAACTCTTGTTCGTAGGACCAGAAACTGCATGTGATTCAACTCCATTTGGGACTAGGAAACAAACGCTAGCTCGCCTTACAAGAAACACACTCTGCTTTAGAGAAAAGAGCACTCATTTACTCTACTGTGTTTCCTATAGGGCCAGAACAGTGAGCTTGCTCAGAACATAAGAACTGTGCTTCCTACACACACGGGCCATATCTAGTTCAACTCTGCTTAGAAAACTGACAAGAACAGTAGCTCCTCTTCAGTCCGATACACTGTACTTGCTGGGAACAGACGTGAGTGCTATTTGGACTGTGTATGGCAATGGGAGCACAATAGTGACTTTCCTTACCAGAAAACAACTCTTGCTCGTAGGACCAGAAACTGCATGTGATTCAACTCCATTTAGGACATGGAAACAAACGCTAGCTCACCTTACAAGAAACACACTCTGCTTTTGAGAAAAGAGCACTCTTCTACTCTACAGTTTTTCCTACGGGGTCCGAAAAGTGAGCTTGCTCAGAACAAAAGAACTGCGCTTCCTACACACAAGGACCATATGTAGTTCAAATCTGCTTAGGAAACTGACAAGAACAGTAGCTCCTATTCAGTCCAATACACTGTACTTGCTGGGAACAGACGCGAGTGCTACTTGCACTGTGTATGGCAATGGGAGCACAATAGTGACTTTCCTTACCAGAAAACAACTCTTGTTCGTAGGAAAAGAAACTGCATGTGATTCAACTCCATTTAGGACTGGGAAACAAACGGTAGCTCGCCTTACAAGAAACACACTCTGCTTTTGAGAAAAGAGCACTCTTCTACTCTACTGTGTTTCCTATGGGGTCCGAACAGTGAGCTTGCTCAGAACAAAAGAACTGTGCTTCCTACACAAGGGCCATATCTAGTTCAATTCTGCTTAGGAACCTGACAAGAACAGTAGATCCTCTTCAGTCCAATACACTGTACTTGCTGCGAACAGACGCCAGTGCTATTTGTCCTGTGTATGGCAATGGCAGCACAATAGTGACTATTCTTACCATAAAACAACTCTTGCACGAAGGACCAGAAACTGCATGGGATTCCACTCCATTTAGGACTGGGACACAAACGCTAGCTCGCCTTACAAGAAACACACTCTGCTTTTGAGAAAAGAGCACTCTTCTACTCTACTGTGTTTCCTATGCGGTCCAAACAGTGAGCTTGCTCAGAACAAAAGACTGTGCTTCCTACACACAAGGACCATATGTAGTTCAACTCTGCTTAGGAAACTGACAAGAACAATAGCTCCTATTCAGTCCAATACACTGTACTTGCTGGGAACAGACGCGAGTGCTATTTGCCCTGTGTATGGCAATGGGAGCACAATAGTGACTTTCCTTACCTGAAAACAACTCTTGTTCGTAGGAAAAGAAACTGCATGGGATTCAACTCCACTTAGGACTGGGAAACAAACGCTAGCTCGCCTTATAAGAAACACACTCTCCTTTTGAGAAAAGAGCACTCTTCTACTCTACTGTGTTTGCTATGGGGTCCAAACAGTGAGCTTGCTCAGAACAAAAGAACTGTGCTTCCTACACACAAGGGCCAGATCTAGTTCAACTCTGCTTAGGAAACTGACAAGAACAGTAGCACCTATTCAGTCCATTACACTGTACTTGCTGGGAACAGACGCGAGTGCTCTTTGCACTGTGTATGGCAATAGGAGCGCAATGTGCCTTTCATTACCAGAAAACAACTCTTGTTCGTAGGACCAGAAACTGCATGTGATTCAACTCCATTTGGGACTAGGAAACAAACGCTAGCTCGCCTTACAAGAAACACACTCTGCTTTAGAGAAAAGAGCACTCATTTACTCTACTGTGTTTCCTATAGGGCCAGAACAGTGAGCTTGCTCAGAACATAAGAACTGTGCTTCCTACACACACGGGCCATATCTAGTTCAACTCTGCTTAGAAAACTGACAAGAACAGTAGCTCCTCTTCAGTCCGATACACTGTACTTGCTGGGAACAGACGTGAGTGCTATTTGGACTGTGTATGGCAATGGGAGCGCAATAGTGACTTTCCTTACCAGAAAACAACTCTTGCTCGTAGGACCAGAAACTGCATGTGATTCAACTCCATTTAGGACATGGAAACAAATGCTAGCTCACCTTACAAGAAACACACTCTGTTTTTGAGAAAAGAGCACTCTTCTACTCTACTGTTTTTCCTACGGGGACCGAAAAGTGAGCTTGCTCAGAACAAAAGAACTGTGCTTCCTACACAAGGGCCATATCTAGTTCAATTCTGCTTAGGAACCTGACAAGAACAGTAGATCCTCTTCAGTCCAATACACTGTACTTGCTGGGAACAGACGCCAGTGCTATTTGTCCTGTGTATAGCAATGGCAGCGCAATAGTGACAATTCTTACCATAAAACAATTCTTGCACGTAGCACCAGAAACTGCATGTGATTCCACTCCATTTAGGACTATGACACAAACGCTAGCTCGCCTTACAAGAAACACACTCTGCTTTTGAGAAAAGAGCACTCTTCTACTCTACTGTGTTTCCTATGGGGTCCAAACAGTGACTTGCTCAGAACAAAAGACTGTGCTTCCTACACACAAGGACCATATGTAGTTCAATTCTGCTTAGGAAACTGACAAGAACAGTAGCTCCTATTCAGTCCAATACACTGTACTTGCTGGGAACAGACGCGAGTGCTACTTGCACTGTGTATGGCAATGGGAGCACAATAGTGACTTTCCTTACCAGAAAACAACTCTTGTTCGTAGGAAAAGAAACTGCATGTGATTCAAATCCATTTAGGACTGGGAAACAAACGGTAGCTCGCCTTACAAGAAACACACTCTGCTTTTGAGAAAAGAGCACTCTTCTACTCTACTGTGTTTCCTATGGGGTCCGAACAGTGAGCTTGCTCAGAACAAAAGAACTGTGCTTCCTACACAAGGGCCATATCTATTTCAATTCTACTTAGGAACCTGACAAGAACAGTAGATCCTCTTCAGTCCAATACACTGTACTTGCTGCGAACAGACGCCAGTGCTATTTGTCCTGTGTATGGCAATGGCAGCGCAATAGTGACTATTCTAAACATAAAACAACTCTTGCACGAAGGACCAGAAACTGCATGGGATTCCACTCCATTTAGGACTGGGACACAAACGCTAGCTCGCCTTACAAGAAACACACTCTGCTTTTGAGAAAAGAGCACTCTTCTACTCTACTGTGTTTCCTATGCGGTCCAAACAGTGAGCTTGCTCAGAACAAAAGACTGTGCTTCCTACACACAAGGACCATATGTAGTTCAACTCTGCTTAGGAAACTGACAAGAACAATAGCTCCTATTCAGTCCAATACTCTGTATTTGCTGGGAACAGATGCGAGTGCTCTTTGCCCTGTGTATGGCAATGGGAGCACAGTAGTGACTTTCCTTACCAGAAAACAACTCTTGTTCGTAGGAAAAGAAACTGCATGTGATTCAACTCCATTCAGGACTAGGAAACAAACGCTAGCTCGCCTTACAAGAAACACACTCTGCTTTTGAGAAAAGAGCACTCTTCTACTCTACTGTGTTTCCTATGGGGTCCGAACAGTGAGCTTGCTCAGAACAAAAGAACTGTGCTTCCTACACAAGGGCCATATCTAGTTCAATTGTGCTTAGGAACCTGACAAGAACAGTAGATCCTCTTCAGTCCAATACACTGTACGTGCTGCGAACAGACGCCAGTGCTATTTGTCCTGTGTATGGCAATGGCAGCGCAATAGTGACTATTCTTACCATAAAACAACTCTTGCACGAAGGACCAGAAACTGCATGGGATTCCACTCCATTTAGGACTGGGACACAAACGCTAGCTCGCCTTACAAGAAACACACTCTGCTTTTGAGAAAAGAGCACTCTTCTACTCTACTGTGTTTTCTATGGGGTCCAAACAGTGAGCTTGCTCAGAACAAAAGACTGTGCTTCCTACACACAAGGACCATATGTAGTTCAACTCTGCTTACGAAACTGACAAGAACAATAGCTCCTATTCAGTCCAATACACTGTACTTGCTGGGAACAGACGCGAGTGCTATTTGCCCTGTGTATGGCAATGGGAGCACAATAGTGACTTTCCTTACCTGAAAACAACTCTTGTTCGTAGGAAAAGAAACTGCATGGGATTCAACTCCACTTAGGACTGGGAAACAAACGCTAGCTCGCCTTACAAGAAACACACTCTGCTTTTGAGAAAAGAGCACTCTTCTACTCTACTGTGTTTCCTGTGGGGTCCGAACATTGAGCTTGCTCAGAACAAAAGAACTGTGCTTCCTACACACAGGGCCATATCTAGTTCAATTCTGCTTAGGAACCTGACAAGAACAGTAGATCCTCTTCAGTTCAATACACTGTACTTGCTGGGAACAGACGCCAGTGCTATTTGTCCTGTGTATGGCAATGGGAGCAAAATAGTGACTATTCTTACCATAAAACAACTCTTGCTCGTAGGACCACAAACTTCATGTGATTCAACTTCATTTAGGACTGGGAAACAAACGCTACCTCGCCTTACAAGAAACACACTCTGCTTTTGAGAAAAGAGCACTCTTCTACTCAACAGTGTTTCCTATGGGGTCCGAACAATGAGCTTGCTCAGAACAAAAGAACTGTGCTTCCTACACACACGGCCATATGTAGTTCAATTCTGCTTAGGAACCTGACAAGAACAGTAGATCCACTTCAGTCCAATACACTGTACTTGCTGGGAACAGACGCCAGTGCTATTTGTCCTGTGTATGGCAATGGCAACGCAATAGTGACTCTTCTTACCATAAAACAACTCTTGCTCGTAGGACCAGAAACTGCATGTTATTCCACTCCATTTAAGACTGGGAAACAAACACTAGCTCGCCTTACAATCAACACACTCTGCTTTAGCCAAAAGAGCACTCTTCTACTCTACTGTATTTCCTATAGGGCCAGAACAGTGGGCTTGCTCAGAACAAAAGAACTGTGCTTCCTACACACACAGCCATATCTAGTTCAACTCTGCTTAGGAACCTGACAAGAACAGTAGATAATCTTCAGTACAATACACTGTACTTGCTGGGAACAGAAGGCAGTGCTATTTGTCCTATGTATGGCAATGGCTTCGCAATAGTGACTATTCTTACCATAAAACAACTCTTGCTCGTAGGACAAGAAACTGCATGTGATTCCACTCCATTTAGGACTGGGCCACAAACGCTAGCTCGCCTTACAAGAAACACACTCTGCTTTTGAGAAAAGAGCGCTCTTCTACTCTACTGTGTTTCCTATAGGGCCAGAACAGTGAGCTTGCTCAGAACAAATGAACTGGGCTTCCTACACACACGGCCATATCTAGTTCAATTCTGCTTAGGAACCTGACAAGAACAGTAGATCCTCTTCAGTCCAATACACTGTACTTGCTGCGAACAGACGCCAGTGCTATTTGTCCTGTGTATGGCAATGGCAGCACAATAGTGACTCTTCTTACCAGAAAACAACTCTTGCTCGTAGTACCAGAAACTGCATGGGATTCAACTCCATTTAGGACTGCGAAACAAACGCTAGCTCGCCTTACAAGAAACACACTCTGCTTTTGAGAAAAGAGCACTCCTCTACTCTACTGTGTTTCCTATGGGGTCCAAACAGTGAGCTTGCTCAGAACAAAAGAACTGTGCTTCCTACACACACGGACCATATGTAGTTCAACTCTGCTTAGGAAACTGACAATAACAGTAGCACCTATTCAGTCCATTACACTGTACTTGCTGGGAACAGACGCGAGTGCTCTTTGCACTGTGTATGGCAATAGGAGCGCAATGTGCCTTTCATTACCAGAAAACAACTCTTGTTCGTAGGACCAGAAACTGCATGTGATTCATCTCCATTTGGGACTAGGAAACAAACGCTAGCTCGCCTTACAAGAAACACACTCTGCTTTAGAGAAAAGAGCACTCATTTACTCTACTGTGTTTCCTATAGGGCCAGAACAGTGAGCTTGCTCAGAACATAAGAACTGTGCTTCCTACACACACGGGCCATATCTAGTTCAACTCTGCTTAGAAAACTGACAAGAACAGTAGCTCCTCTTAAGTCCGATACACTGTACTTGCTGGGAACAGACGTGAGAGCTATTTGGACTGTGTATGGCAATGGGAGCGCAATAGTGACTTTCCTTACCAGAAAACAACTCTTGCTCGTAGGACCAGAAACTGCATGTGATTCAACTCCATTTAGGACATGGAAACAAACGCTAGCTCACCTTACAAGAAACACACTCTGCTTTTGAGAAAAGAGCACTCTTCTACTCTACTGTTTTTCCTACGGGGTCCGAAAAGTGAGCTTGCTCAGAACAAAAGAACTGTGCTTCCTACACAAGGGCCATATCTAGTTCAATTCTGCTTAGGAACCTGACAAGAACAGTAGATCCTCTTCAGTCCAATACACTGTGCTTGCTGGGAACAGACGCCAGTGCTATTTGTCCTGTGTATGGCAATGGCAGCGCAATAGTGACTATTCTTACCATAAAACAACTCTTGCACGTAGCACCAGAAACTGCATGTGATTCCACTCCATTTAGGACTGGGCCACAAACGCTAGCTCGCCTTACAAGAAACACACTCTGCTTTTGAGAAATGAGCGCTCATCTACTCTACTGTGTTTCCTATAGGGCCAGAACAGTGAGCTTGCTCAGAACAAAACAACTGGGCTTCCTACACACACGGCCATATCTATTTCAATTCTGCTTAGGAACCTGACAAGAACAGTAGATCCTCTTCAGTCCAATACACTGTACTTGCTGCGAACAGACGCCAGTGCTATTTGTCCTGTGGATGGCAATGGCAGCACAATAGTGACTCTTCTTACCAGAAAACAACTCTTGCTCGTAGTACCAGAAACTGCATGGGATTCAACTCCATTTAGGACTGCGAAACAAACGCTAGCTCGCCTTACAAGAAACACACTCTGCTTTTGAGAAAAGAGCACTCCTCTACTCTACTGTGTTTCCTATGGGTTCCAAACAGTGAGCTTGCTCAGAACAAAAGAACTGTGCTTCCTACACACACGGACCATATGTAGTTCAACTCTGCTTAGGAAACTGACAAGAACAGTAGCACCTATTCAGTCCATTACACTGTACTTGCTGGGAACAGACGCGAGTGCTCTTTGCACTGTGTATGGCAATAGGAGCGCAATGTGCCTTTCATTACCAGAAAACAACTCTTGTTCGTAGGACCAGAAACTGCATGTGATTCATCTCCATTTGGGACTAGGAAACAAACGCTAGCTCGCCTTACAAGAAACACACTCTGCTTTAGAGAAAAGAGCACTCATTTACTCTACTGTGTTTCCTATAGGGCCAGAACAGTGAGCTTGCTCAGAACATAAGAACTCTGCTTCCTACACACACCGGCCATATCTAGTTCAACTCTGCTTAGAAAACTGACAAGAACAGTAGCTCCTCTTAAGTCCGATACACTGTACTTGCTGGGAACAGACGTGAGAGCTATTTGGACTGTGTATGGCAATGGGAACGCAATAGTGACTTTCCTTACCAGAAAACAACTCTTGCTCATAGGACCAGAAACTGCATGTGATTCAACTCCATTTAGGACATGGAAACAAACGCTAGCTCACCTTACAAGAAACACACTCTGCTTTTGAGAAAAGAGCACTCTTCTACTCTACTGTTTTTCCTACGGGGTCCGAAAAGTAAGCTTGCTCAGAACAAAAGAACTGTGCTTCCTACACAAGGGCCATATCTAGTTCAATTCTGCTTAGGAACCTGACAAGAACAGTAGATCCTCTTCAGTCCAATACACTGTACTTGCTGGGAACAGACGCCAGTGCTATTTGTCCTGTGTATGGCAATGGCAGCGCAATAGTGACTATTCTTACCATAAAACAACTCTTGCACGTAGCACCAGAAACTGCATGTGATTCCACTCCATTTAGGACTATGACACAAACGCTAGCTCGCCTTACAAGAAACACACTCTGCTTTTGAGAAAAGAGCACTCTTCTACTCTACTGTGTTTCTATGGGGTCCAAACAGTGAGCTTGCTCAGAACAAAAGACTGTGCTTCCTACACACAAGGACCATATGTAGTTCAAATCTGCTTAGGAAACTGACAAGAACAGTAGCTCCTATTCAGTCCAATACACTGTACTTGCTGGGAACAGACGCGAGTGCTATTTGCACTGTGTATGGCAATGGGAGCACAATAGTGACTTTCCTTACCAGAAAACAACTCTTGTTCGTAGGAAAAGAAACTGCATGTGATTCAACTCCATTTAGGACTGGGAAACAAACGCTAGCTCTCCTTACAAGAAACACACTCTGCTTTTGAGAAAAGAGCACTCTTCTACTCTACTGTGTTTCCTATGGGGTCCGAACAGTGAGCTTGCTCAGAACAAAAGAACTGTGCTTCCTACACAAGGGCCATATCTAGTTCAATTCTGCTTAGGAACCTGACAAGAACAGTAGATCCTCTTCAGTCCAATACACTGTACTCGCTGCGAACAGACGCCAGTGCTATTTGTCCTGTGTATGGCAATGGCAGCGCAATAGTGACTATTCTTACCATAAAACAACTCTTGCACGAAGGACCAGAAACTGCATGGGATTCCACTCCATTTAGGACTGGGACACAAACGCTAGCTCGCCTTACAAGAAACACACTCTGCTTTTGAGAAAAGAGCACTCTTCTACTCTACTGTGTTTCCTATGCGGTCCAAACAGTGAGCTTGCTCAGAACAAAAGACTGTGCTTCCTACACACAAGGACCATATGTAGTTCAACTCTGCTTAAGAAACTGACAAGAACAATAGCTCCTATTCAGTCCAATACACTATACTTGCTGGGAACAGACGCGAGTGCTATTTGCCCTGTGTATGGCAATGGGAGCACAATAGTGACTTTCCTTACCAGAAAACAACTCTTGTTCGTAGGAAAAGAAACTGCAAGGGATTCAACTCCACATAGGACTGGGAAACAAACACTAGCTCGCCTTACAAGAAACACACTCTGCTTTTGAGAAAAGAGCACTCTTCTACTCTACTGTGTTTCCTGTGGGTTCCGAACATTGAGCTTGCTCAGAACAAAAGAACTGTGCTTCCTACACACAGGGCCATATCTAGTTCAATTCTGCTTAGGAACCTGACAAGAACAGTAGATCCTCTTCAGTTCAATACACTGTACTTGCTGGGAACAGACGCCAGTGCTATTTGTCCTGTGTATGGCAATGGGAGCGCAATAGTGACTATTCTTACCATAAAACAACTCTTGCTCGTAGGACCACAAACTTCATGTGATTCAACTTCATTTAGGACTGGGAAACAAACGCTAGCTCGCCTTACAAGAAACACACTCTGCTTTTGAGAAAAGAGCACTCTTCTACTCAACAGTGTTTCCTATGGGGTCCGAACAGTGAGCTTGCTCAGAACAAAAGAACTGTGCTTCCTACACACGGCCATATGTAGTTCAATTCTGCTTAGGAACCTGACAAGAACAGTAGATCCTCTTCAGTCCAATACACTGTACTTGCTGGGAACAGACGCCAGTGCTATTTGTCCTGTGTATGGCAATGGCAACGCAATAGTGACTCTTCTTACCATAAAACAACTCTTGCTCATAGGACCAGAAACTGCATGTTATTCCACTCCATTTAAGACTGGGAAACAAACACTAGCTCGCCTTACAATCAACACACTCTGCTTTTGCGAAAAGAGCACTCGTCTACTCTACTGTGTTTCCTATAGGGCCAGAACAGTGGGCTTGCTCAGAACAAAAGAACTGTGCTTCCTACACACACGGCCATATCTAGTTCAACTCTGCTTAGGAACCTGACAAGAACAGTAGATCCTCTTCAGTCCAATACACTGTACTTGCTGGGAACAGAAGCCAGTGCTATTTGTCCTATGTATGGCAATGGCTTCGCAATAGTGACTATTCTTACCATAAAACAACTCTTGCACGTAGGACAAGAAACTGCATGTGATTCCACTCCATTTAGGACTGGGCCACAAACGCTAGCTCGCCTTACAAGAAACACACTCTGCTTTTGAGAAAAGAGCACTCTTCTACTCTACTGTGTTTCCTATAGGGCCAGAACAGTGAGCTTGCTCAGTACAAAAGAACTGGGCTTCCTACACACATGGCCATATCTAGTTCGATTCTGCTCAGGAACCTGACAAGAACAGTAGATCCTCTTTAGTCCAATACACTGTACTTGCTGCGAACAGACGCCAGTGCTATTTGTCCTGTGGATGGCAATGGCAGCACAATAGTGACTCTTCTTACCAGAAAACAACTCTTGCTCGTAGTACTAGAAACTGCATGGGATTCAACTCCATTTAGGACTGCGAAACAAACGCTAGCTCGCCTTACAAGAAACACACTCTGCTTTAGAGAAAGGAGCACTCTTCTACTCTACTGTGTTTCCTATGGGGTCCAAACAGTGAGCTTGCTCAGAACAAAAGAACTGTGCTTCCTACACACACGGACCATATGTAGTTCAAATCTGCTTAGGAAACTGACAAGAACAGTAGCACCTATTCAGTCCATTACACTGTACTTGCTAAGAACAGACGCGAGTGCTCTTTGCACTGTGTATGGCAATCGGAGCGCAATGTGAGTTTCATTACCAGAAAACAACTCTTGTTCGTAGGACCAGAAACTGCATGTGATTCAACTCCATTTAGGACTAGGAAACAAACGCTAGCTCGCCTTACAAAAACACACTCTGCTTTTGAGAAAAGAGCACTGTTCTACTCTACTATGTTACCTATAGGGCCAAAACAGTGAGCTTGCTCAGAACATAAGAACTGTGCTTCCTACACACACGGGCCATATCTAGTTCAACTCTGCTTAAAAAACTGAAAAGAACAGTAGCTCCTCTTCAGTCCGATACACTGTACTTGCTGGGAACAGACGCGAGTACTATTTGCACTGTGTATGGCAATGGGAGCGCAATAGTGACTTTCCTTACCAGAAAACAACTCTTGCTCGTAAGACCAGAAACTGCATGTGATTCAATTCCATTTAGGAGTGGGAAACAAATGCTTGCTCGCATTACATGAAACACACACTGCTTTTGAGAAAAGAACACTCTTCTACTCTACTGTGTTTCCTACGGGGTCCGAACAGTGAGCTTGCTCAGAACAAAAGAACTGTGCTTCCTACACACACGGGCCATATCTAGTTGAACTCTGCTTAGGAAACTGACAAGAACAGTAGCTCCTCTTCAGTCAAATACACTGTACTTGCAGGGTACAGACGCGAGGGCTATTTGCACTGTGTATGGCAATTGGAGCACAATATTGACTCGTCTTACCAGAAAACAACGCTTGCTCGTAGGACAAAAAACTGCATCTGACTCAACTCCATTTAGGACTGGGAAACAAACGCTAGCTCGCCTTACAAGAAACACACTCTGCTTTTGAGAAAAGAGCACTCTTCTACTCTACTGTGTTTCCTATGTGTTCCGAACAGTGAGCTTGCTCATAACAAAAGAACTGTGCTTCCTACACACGGCCATATCTAGTTCAAGTCTGCTTAGGAACCTGACAAGAACAGTAGATCCTCTTCAGTCCAATACACAGTACTAGCTGGGAACAGACGCCAGTGCTATTTGTCCTGTGTATGGCAAAGGTAGTGCAAAAGTGACTCTTCTTACCAGAAAACAACTCTTGCTCGTAGGACCAGAAACTGCATGTGATTCAACTCTATTTAGGACTGGGAAACAAACTCTAGCACGCTTTACAAGAAACACACTCTGCTTTTGAGAAAAGAGCACTCTTCTACTCTACTGTGTTTCCTATAGGGCCAGAACAGTGAGCTTGCTCAGAATAAAAGAACTGTGCTTCCTACCCACACGGGCCTTATCTAGTTCAACTCTGCTTAGGAAACTGACAAGAACAGTAGCTGCTCTTCAGTCTGATACACTGTACTTGCTGGGAACAGACGCATGTGCTATTTGCACTGTGTATGGCAATGGGAGCGCAATAGTGACTTTCCTTACCAGAAAACAACTCTTGCTCGTAGGACCAGATACTGCATGTGATTCAACTCCATTTAGGACTGGGAAACAAACGCTAGCTCGCCTTAGAAGAAACACACTCTGCTTTAGAGAAAAGAACACTCTTCTACTCTACTGTGTTTCCTATAGGGCCAGAACAGTGAGCTTGCTCAGAACAAAGAACTGTGCTTCCTACACACGGGCCATAACTAGTTCAACTCTGCTTAGGAAACTGACAAAAACAGTAGCTCCACTTCAGTCCAATACACTGTACTTGCTGGGAACAGACGTGATAGATATTTGCACTGTGTATGGCAAGGGGAGCGGAATAGTGACTTTCTTTACCATAAAACAACTCTTGTTCTTAGGACCAGAAACTGCATGGGATTCAACTCCATTTAGGACTGGGAAACAAATGCTAGCTCGCCTTACATGAAACACACTCTGCTTTTGAGAAAAGAGCACTCTTCTACTCTACTGTGTTTCCTATGGGGTCCGAACAGTGAGCTTGCTCAGAACAAAAGAACTGTGCTTCCTACAAACACGGGCCATATCTAGTTCAACTCTTCTTAGGAAACTAACAAGAACAGTAGCTCCTCTTCAGTCCAATACACTGTACTTGCGGAGCACAGACGCGAGTACTATTTGCACTGTGTATGGCAATTGGAGCACAATATTGATTCATCTTACCAGAAAACAACGCTTGCACCTAGGACAAAAAACTGCATGTGACTCAACTCCATTTAGGAATGGGAAACAAACGCTAGCTCGCCTTACAAGAAACACACTCTGCTTATGAGAAAAGAGCACTCTTCTACTCTACTGTGTTTCCTATAGGGCCAGAACAGTGAGCTTGCTCATAACAAAAGAACTCTGCTTCCTACACACACGGCCATATCTAGTTCAAGTCTGCTAAGGAACCTGACAAGAACAGTAGCTCCTCTTCAGTCCAATACACTGTACTTGCTGGGAACAGACGCCAGTGCTATTTGTCCTGTGTATGGCAATGGCAGCACAATAGTGACTCTTCTTACCAGAAAACAACTCTTGCTCGTAGGACCAGAAACTGCATGTGATTCAACTCCATTTAGGACTGGGAAACAAACTCTAGCACGCTTTACAAGAAAAACACTCTGCTTTTGAGAAAAGAGCACTCTTCTACTCTACTGTGTTTCCTATGGGGCCAGAACAGTGACCTTGCTCAGAAAAAAAGAACTGTGCTTCCTACCCACACGGGTCTTATCTAGTTCAACTCTGCTTAGGAAACTGACAAGAACAGTAGCTCATCTTCAGTCTGATACACTGTACTTGCTGGGAACAGACGCATGTGCTATTTGCACTGTGTATGGCAATGGGAGCACAATAGTGACTTTCCTTACCAGAAATCAACTCTTGCTCGTAGGACCAGGAACTGCATATGATTCCACTCCATTTGGACTGGGAAACAAACGCTAGCTCGCCTTACAAGAAACACACTGTGCTTTTGAGAAAAGTGCACTCTTCTACTCCACTGTGTTTCCTATGGGGTCCAAACAGTGAGCTTGCTCAGAACAAAGTAACTGTGCTTCCCACACACATGGACCATATCTAGTTAAACTCTGCTTAGGAAACTGACAAGAACAGTAGCTCCTATTCACTCCAATACACTGTACTTGCTGGGAACAGACGCCAGTGCTATTTGTCCTGTGTATGGCAATGGCAGCGCAATAGTGACTATTATTACCATAAAACAACTCTTGCACGTAGGACCAGAAACTGCATGTGATTCCACTCCATTTAGGACTGGGACACAAACGCTAGCTCGACTTACAAGAAACACACTCTGATTTTGAGAAAAGAGCACTCTTCTACTCTACTGTGTTTCATATGGGGTCCGAACAGTGAGCTTGCTCAAAACAAAAGACTGTGCTTGCTACACACAAGGACCATATGTAGTTCAACTCTGCTTAGGAAACTGACAAGAACAGTAGCTCCTATTCAGTCCAATACACTGTAATTGCTGGGAACAGACTCATGTGCTATTTGCCCTGTGTATGGCAATGGGAGCACAATAGTGACTTTCCTTACCAGAAAACAACTCTTGTTCGTAGGAAAAGAAACTCCATGTGATTCAACTCCATTTAGGACTGGGAAACAAACGCTAGCTCGCCTTACAAGAAACACACTCTGCTTTTGAGAAAAGAGCACTCTTCTACTCTACTGTGTTTCCTATGGGGTCCGAACAGTGAGCTTGCTCAGAACAAAAGAACTGTGCTTCCTACACACACGGCCATATCTAGTTCAATTCTGCTTAGGAACCTGACAAGAACAGAAGATTCTCTTCAGTCCAATACACTGTACTTGCTGGGAACAGACGCCAGTGCTATTTGTCCTGTGTATGGCAATGGCAGCGCAATAGTGACTATTCTTACCATAAAACAACTCTTGCTCGTAGGACCAAAAACTGCATGTGATTCCACTCCATTTAGGACTGGCACACAAACGCTAGCTCGCCTTAAAAGAATCACACTCTGCTTTAGAGAAAAGAGCACTCTTCTACTCTACTGTGTTTCCTATGGTGTCCAAACTGTGAGCTTGCTCAGAACAAAAGACTGTGCTTCCGACACACAAGGACCATATGTAGTTCAACTCTGCTTAGGAAACTGACAAGAACAGTAGCTCCTATTCAGTCCAATACACTGTACTTGCTGGGAACAGACGCGAGTGCTATTAACCCTGTGTATGGCAATGAGAGCACAATAGTGACCTTACTTACCAGAAAACAACTCTTGTTCGTAGGAAAAGAAACTGCATGTGATTTAACTCCATTTAGGACTGGGAAACAAACGCTAGCTCGCCTTACATGAAACACACTCTGCTTTTGAGAAAAGAGCACTCTTCTACTCTACTGTGTTTCCTATGGGGTCCAAACAGTGAGCTTGCTCAGAACAAAGAACTGTGATTCCTACACACATGGACCATATCTAGTTCAACTCTGCTTAAGAAACTGACAAGAACAGTAGCTCCTCTTCAGTCCAATACACTGTACTTGCTTGGAACATTCGCGAGTGTTATTTGCACTGTGTATGGCAATGAGAGCGCAATAGTGACTTTCCTTACCAGAAAACAACTCTTGCTCGTAGGACCACAAACTGTATGTGATTCAATGCGATTTAGGACTGGTAAACAAATGCTAGCTTGCCTTACAAGAAACACTCTCTGCTTTTTAGAAAAGAGCTCTCTTCTACTCTATGGTGTTTCCTATGGGGTCCAAACAGTGAGCTTGCTCAGAACAAAAGAACTCTGCTTCCTGCAGACATGGACCATATCAAGTTCAACTCTGCTTAGGAAAGTGACAAGAACAGTAGCTCCTATTCAGTCCAATACACTGTACATGCTGGTAACAGACGCGAGTGCTATTTGCACTGGGTATGGCATTTGGAGCACAATAGTGACTCTTATTACCAGAAAAAAACTCTTGCTTGTAGGACCAAAAACTGCATGATTCCACTCCATTTAGGACTGGGACACAAACGCTAGCTCGACTTACAAGAATCACACTCTGCTTTAGAGAAAAGAGCACTCATTTACTCTACTGTGTTTCCTATAGGGCCAGAAGAGTGAGCTTGCTCAGAACACAAGAACTGTGCTTCCTACACACACGGGCCATATCTAGTTCAACTCTGCTTAGGAAACTGACAAGAACAGTAGCTCCTCTTCAGTCCGATACACTGTACTTGCTGGGAACAGACGTGAGTGCTATTTGCACTGTGTATGGCAATGGGAGCACAATAGTGACTTTCCTTACCAGAAAAGAACTCTTGCTCGTAGGACAAGAAACTGCATGTGATTCAACTCCATTTAGGACTGGGAAACAAACGCTAGCTCGCCTTACAAGAAACACACTCTGCTTCTGAGAAAAGAGCACTCTTCTACTCTACTGTGTTTCCTATGGGGTCCGAACAGTGAGCTTGCTCAGAACAAAAGAACTGTGCTTCCTACACAAGGGCCATATCTAGTTCAATTCTGCTTAGGAACCTGACAAGAACAGTAGATCCTCTTCAGTCCAATACACTGTACTTGCTGGGAACAGACGCCAGTGCTATTTGTCCTGTGTATGGCAATGGCAGCGCAATAGTGACTATTATTACCATAAAACAACTCTTGCACGTAGGACCAGAAACTGCATGTGATTCCACTCCATTTAGGACTGGGACACAAAAGCTAGCTCGACTTACAAGAAACACACTCTGATTTTGAGAAAAGAGCACTCTTCTACTCTACTGTGTTTCATATGGGGTCCGAACAGTGAGCTTGCTCAAAACAAAAGACTGTGCTTGCTACACACAAGGACCATATGTAGTTCAACTCTGCTTAGGAAACTGACAAGAACAGTAGCTCCTATTCAGTCCAATACACTGTAATTGCTGGGAACAGACTCATGTGCTATTTGCCCTGTGTATGGCAATGGGAGCACAATAGTGACTTTCCTTACCAGAAAACAACTCTTGTTCGTAGGAAAAGAAACTCCATGTGATTCAACTCCATTTAGGACTGGGAAACAAACGCTAGCTCGCCTTACAAGAAACACACTCTGCTTTTGAGAAAAGAGCACTCTTCTACTCTACTGTGTTTCCTATGGGGTCCGAACAGTGAGCTTGCTCAGAACAAAAGAACTGTGCTTCCTACACACACGGCCATATCTAGTTCAATTCTGCTTAGGAACCTGACAAGAACAGAAGATTCTCTTCAGTCCAATACACTGTACTTGCTGGGAACAGACGCCAGTGCTATTTGTCCTGTGTATGGCAATGGCAGCGCAATAGTGACTATTCTTACCATAAAACAACTCTTGCTCGTAGGACCAGAAACTGCATGTGATTCCACTCCATTTAGGACTGGGACACAAACGCTAGCTCGCCTTAAAAGAATCACACTCTGCTTTAGAGAAAAGAGCACTCTTCTACTCTACTGTGTTTCCTATGGTGTCCAAACTGTGAGCTTGCTCAGAACAAAAGACTGTGCTTCCGACACACAAGGACCATATGTAGTTCAACTCTGCTTAGGAAACTGACAAGAACAGTAGCTCCTATTCAGTCCAATACACTGTACTTGCTGGGAACAGACGCGAGTGCTATTAACCCTGTGTATGGCAATGAGAGCACAATAGTGACCTTACTTACCAGAAAACAACTCTTGTTCGTAGGAAAAGAAACTGCATGTGATTTAACTCCATTTAGGACTGGGAAACAAACGCTAGCTCGCCTTACAAGAAACACACTCTGCTTTTGAGAAAAGAGCACTCTTCTACTCTACTCTGTTTCCTATGGGGTCCGAACAGTGATCTTGCTCAGAACAAAAGAACTGTGCTTCCTACACACAAGGACCATATGTAGTTCAACTCTGCTTAGGAAACTGACAAGAACAGTAGCTCCTATTCAGTCCAATACACTGTATTTGCTGGGAAAATACGTGAGTGCTCTTTGCCCTGTGTATGGCAATGGAAGCACAATAGTGACTTTCCTTACCAGAAAACAACTCTTGTTCGTAGGAAAAGAAACTGCATGTGATTCACGCCATTTAGGACTAGGAAACAAACGCTAGCTCGCCTTACAAGAAACACACTCGGCTTTAGAGAAAAGAGCACTCTTCTACTCTACTGTGTTTCCTTTAGTGCCAGAACAGTAGCTTGCTCAGAACATAAGAACTGTGCTTCCTACACACACGGGCCATATCTAGTTCAACTCTGCTTAGGAAACTGACAAGAACAGTAGCTCCTCTTCAGTCCGATACACTGTACTTGCTGGGAACAGACGCGAGTGCTATGTGCACTGTGTATGGCAATGAAAGCGCAATCGTGACTTTCCTTACCTGAAAACAACTCTTGCTCGTAGGACCAGAAACTGCATGTGATTCAACTCCATTTAGGACTGGGAAACAAACGCTAGCTCGCCTTACAAGAAACACACTCTGCTTTTGAGAAAAGAGCACTCTTCTACTCTACTGTGTTTCCTATGGGGTCCGAACAGTGAGCTTGCTCAGAACAAAAGAACTGGGCTTCCTACACAAACGGCCACATCTAGTTCAATTCTGCTTAGGAACCTGACAAGAACAGTAGATCCTCAACAGTCCAATACACTGTACTTGCTGCGAACAGACGCCAGTGCTATTTGTCCTGTGTATGGCAATGGCAGCACAATAGTGACTCTTTTTACCAGAAAACAACTCTTGCTCGTAGTACCAGAAACTGCATGGGATTCAACTCCATTTAGGACTGCGAAACAAACCCTAGCTCGCCTTACAAGAAACACACTCTGCTTTAGAGAAAAGAGCACTCTTCTACTCTACTGTGTTTCCTATAGGGCCAGAACAGTGAGCTTGCTCAGAACATAAGAACTGTGCTTCCTACACACACGGGCCATATCTAGTTCAACTCTGCTTAGGAAACTGAGAAGAACAGTAGCTCATCTTCAGTCCAATACACTGTACTTGCTGGGAACAGACTGGAGTGCTATTTGCACTGTGTATGGCAATGGGAGCGCAATAGTGACTTTCCTTACCAGAAAACATCTCTTGCTCGTAGGACCAGAATCTGCATGTGATTCAACTCCATTTAGGACTGGGAAACAAAAGCTAGCTCGCCTTACAAGAAAGACACTCTGCTTTAGAGAAAAGAGCACTCTTCTACTCTACTGTGTTTCCTATGCGGTCCAAACAGTGAGCTTGCTCAGAACAAAGAACTGTGCTTCCTACACACGGACCATATGTAGTTCAACTTTGCTTAGGAAACTGACAAGAACAGTAGCTCCTCCTCAGTCCAATACACTGTACTTGCTGGGAACAGACACGAGTGCTATTTGCACTGTGTATGGCAATGAGCGCAATAGTGACTTTCCTTACCAAAAACAACTCTTGCTCGTAGGACCACAAACTGCATGTGATTCAACGCCATTTAGGACTGGGAAACAAATGCTAGCTCGCCTTACGTGAAACACACTCTGCTTTAGAGAAAAGAGCACTCTTTTACTCTACTGTGTTTCCTATGGGGTCCAAACAGTGAGCTTGCTCAGAACAAAGAACTGTGCTTCCTACACACACGGACCATATGTAGTTCAACTTTGCTTAGGAAACTGAGAAGAACAGTAGCTCCTCTTCAGTCCAATACACTGTACTTGCTGGGAACAGACACGAGTGCTATTTGCACTGTGTATGGCAATGGGAGCACAATAGTGACTTTCCTTACCAAAAACAACTCTTGCTCGTAGGACCACAAACTGCATGTGATTCACGCCATTTAGGACTGGGAAACAAATGCTAGCTCGCCTTACATGAAACACACTCTGCTTTTGAGAAAAGAGCACTCTTCTACTCTACTGTGTTTCCTATGGGGTCCAAACAGTGAGCTTGCTCAGAACAAAGAACTGTGCTTCCTACACACATGGACCATATCTAGTTCAACTCTGCTTAAGAAATTGACAAGAACAGTAGCTCCTCTTCAGTCCAATACACTGTACTTGCTTGGAACATTCGCCAGTGTTATTTGCACTGTGTATGGCAATGAGAGCGCAATAGTGACTTTCCTTACCAGAAAACAAATCTTGCTCGTAGGACCACAAACTGCATGTGTTTCAACTCCATTTAGGACTAGGAAACAAACGCTAGCTCGCCTTACAAGAAACACACTCTGCTTTAGAGAAAAGAGCACTCTTCTACTCTACTGTGTTTCCTTTAGGGCCAGAACAGTAGCTTGCTCAGAACATAAGAACTGTGCTTCCTACACACACGGGCCATATCTAGTTCAACTCTGCTTAGGAAACTGACAAGAACAGTAGCTCCTCTTCAGTCCGATACACTGTACTTGCTGGGAACAGACGCGAGTGCTATATGCACTGTGTATGGCAATGAAAGCACAATCGTGACTTTCCTTACCTGAAAACAACTCTTGCTCGTAGGACCAGAAACTGCATGTGATTCAACTCCATTTAGGACTGGGAAACAAACGCTAGCTCGCCTTACAAGAAACACACTCTGCTTTTGAGAAAAGAGCACTCTTCTACTCTACTGTGTTTCCTATGGGGTCCGAACAGTGAGCTTGCTCAGAACAAAAGAACTGGGCTTCCTACACACACGGCCACATCTAGTTCAATTCTGCTTAGGAACCCGACAAGAACAGTAGATCCTCTTCAGTCCAATGCACTGTACTTGATGCGAACAGACGCCAGTGCTATTTGTCCTGTGTATGGCAATGGCAGCGCAATAATGACTATTCTTACCATAAAACAACTCTTGCTCGTAGGACCACAAACTGCATGTGATTCAACTCCATTTAGGACTGGGAAACAAATGCTAGCTCGCCTTACAAGAAACACACTCTGCTTTTCAGAAATGAGCACTCTTCTACTCTACTGTGTTTCCTATGGGGTCCGAACAGTGAGCTTGCTCAGAACAAAAGAACTGTGCTTCCTACACACACGGCCATATCTATTTCAATTCTGCTTAGGAAACTGACAAGAACAGTAGATCCTCTTCAGTCCAATATACTGTACTTGCAGGGAACAGACGCCAGTGCTATTTGTCCTGTGTATGGCAATGCCAGCGCAATAGTGACTATTTTTACCATAAAACAACTCTTGCTCGTAGGACCAGAAACTGCATGTGATTCCACTCCATTTAGGACTGTGAAACAAACGCTAGCTCGCCTTACAAGAAACACACTCTGCTTTTGAGAAAAGAGCACTCTTCTACTCTACTGTGTTTGCTATGGGGTCCAAACAGTGAGCTTGCTCAGAACAAAAGAACTGTGCTTCCTACACACATGGACCATATCTAGTTCAACTCTGCTTAGGAAACTGACAAGAACAGTAGCTCCTATTCAGTACAAAACAATGTACTTGCTGGGAACAGACGCGAGTGCTATTTTCACTGTTTATGTCATTTTGAGCGCAATAGTGACTCTTCTTACCAGAAAACAACTCTTGCTCGTAGGACCAAAAACTGTCTGTGACTCAACTCCATTTAGGACTGGGAAACAAACACGAGCTCACCTTACAAGAAACACACTCTGCTTTAGAGAAAAGAGCACTCTTCTACTCTACTGTGTTTCCTATAGGGCCAGAACAGTGAGCTTGCTCAGAACAAAGAACTGTGCTTCCTACAAACACGGGCCATATCTAGTTCAACTCTGCTTAGGAAACTGACAAGAACAGTAGCTCCTCTTAAGTCCAATACACTGTACTTGCTGAGAACAGATGCGAGTGCTATTTGCACTGTGTATGGAAATTGGAGCACAATAGTGAGTCGTCTTACTAGAAAACAACTCTTGCTCATAGGACAAAAAACTGCATGTGACTCAACTCCATTTAGGACTGGGAAACAAACTCCAGCTCGCCTTACAAGAAACACACTCTGCTTTTGAGAAAAGGGCACTCTTCTACTCTACTGTGTTTCCTATAGGGCCAGAACAGTGAGCTTGCTCAGAAGAAATGAATTGTACTTCCTAGACACACGGGCCATATCTACTTCAACTCTGCTTAAGAAATTGATAAGAACAGTAGCTCCTCTTCAGTCCAATACACTGTACTTGCTTGGAACATTCGCGAGTGTTATTTGCACTGTGTATGGCAATGGGAGCGCAATGTGCCTTTCATTACCAGAAAACAACTCTTGTTCGTAGGACCAGAAACTGCATGTGATTCAACTCCATTTGGGACTAGGAAACAAACGCTAGCTCGCCTTACAAGAAACACACTCTGCTTTAGAGAAAAGAGCACTCATTTACTCTACTGTGTTTCCTATAGGGCCAGAACAGTGAGCTTGCTCAGAACATAAGAACTGTGCTTCCTACACACACGGGCCATATCTAGTTCAACTCTGCTTAGAAAACTGACAAGAACAGTAGCTCCTCTTCAGTCCGATACACTGTACTTGCTGGGAAGAGACGTGAGTGCTATTTGGACTGTGTATGGCAATGGGAGCGCAATAGTGACTTTCCTTACCAGAAAACAACTCTTGCTCGTAGGACCAGAAACTGCATGTGATTCAACTCCATTTAGGACATGGAAACAAACGCTAGCTCACCTTACAAGAAACACACTCTGCTTTTGAGAAAAGAGCACTCTTCTACTCTACTGTTTTTCCTACAGGGTCCGAAAAGTGAGCTTGCTCAGAACAAAAGAACTGTGCTTCCTACACAAGGGCCATATCTAGTTCAATTCTGCTTAGGAACCTGACAAGAACAGTAGATCCTCTTCAGTCCAATACACGGTACTTGCTGGGAACAGACGCCAGTGCTATTTGTCCTGTGTATGGCAATGGCAGCGCAATAGTGACTATTCTTACCATAAAACAACTCTTGCACGTAGGACCAGAAACTGCATGTGATTCCACTCCATTTAGGACTATGACAAAAACGCTAGCTCGCCTTACAAGAAACACACTCTGCTTTTGAGAAAAGAGCACTCTTCTACTCTACTGTGTTTCCTATGGGGTCCAAACAGTGAGCTTGCTCAGAACAAAAGACTGTGCTTCCTACACACAAGGACCATATGTAGTTCAATTCTGCTTAGGAAACTGACAAGAACAGTAGCTCCTATTCAGTCCAATACACTGTACTTGCTGGGAACAGACGCGAGTGCTACTTGCACTGTGTATGGCAATGGGAGCACAATAGTGACTTTCCTTACCAGAAAACAACTCTTGTTCGTAGGAAAAGAAACTGCATGTGATTCAACTCCATTTAGGACTGGGAAACAAACGGTAGCTCGCCTTACAAGAAACACACTCTGCTTTTGAGAAAAGAGCACTCTTCTACTCTACTGTGTTTCCTATGGGGTCCGAACAGTGAGCTTGATCAGAACAAAAGAACTGTGCTTCCCACACAAGGGCCATATCTAGTTCAATTCTGCTTAGGAACCTGACAAGAACAGTAGATCCTCTTCAGTCCAATACACTGTACTTGCTGCGAACAGACGCCAGTGCTATTTGTCCTGTGTATGGCAATGGCAGCGCAATAGTGACTATTCTTACCATAAAACAACTCTTGCACGAAGGACCAGAAACTGCATGGGATTCCACTCCATTTAGGACTGGGACACAAACGCTAGCTCGCCTTACAAGAAACACAGTCTGCTTTTGAGAAAAGAGCACTCTTCTACTCTACTGTGTTTCCTATGCGGTCCAAACAGTGAGCTTCCTCAGAACAAAAGACTGTGCTTCCTACACACAAGGACCATATGTAGTTCAACTCTGCTTAGGAAACTGACAAGAACAATAGCTCCTATTCAGTCCAATACTCTGTATTTGCTGGGAACAGACGCGAGTGCTCTTTGCCCTGTGTATGGCAATGGGAGCACAGTAGTGACTTTCCTTACCAGAAAACAACTCTTGTTCGTAGGAAAAGAAACTGCATGTGATTCAACTCCATTTAGGACTGGGAAACAAACGCTAGCTCGCCTTACAAGAAACACACTCTGCTTTTGAGAAAAGAGCACTCTTCTACTCTACTGTGTTTCCTATGGGGTCCGAACAGTGAGCTTGCTCAGAACAAAAGAACTGTGCTTCCTACTCAAGGGCCATATCTAGTTCAATTCTGCTTAGGAACCTGAAAAGAACAGTAGATCCTCTTCAGTCCAATACACTGTACTTGCTGCGAACAGACGCCAGTGCTATTTGTCCTGTGTATGGCAATGGCAGCACAATAGTGACTCTTCTTACCAGAAAACAACTCTTGCTCGTAGTACCAGAAACTGCATGGGATTCAACTCCATTTAGGACTGTGAAACAAACGCTAGCTCGCCTTACAAGAAACACACTCTGCTTTTGAGAAAAGAGCACTCCTCTACTCTAATGTGTTTCCTATGGGGTCCAAACAGTGAACTTGCTCAGAACAAAAGAACTGTGCTTCCTGCACACACGGACCATATGTAGTTCAACTCTGCTTAGGAAACTGACAAGAACAGTAGCACCTATTCAGTCCATTACACTGTACTTGCTGAAAACAGACGCGAGTGCTCTTTGCACTGTGTATGGCAATAGGAGCGCAATGTGCCTTTCATTACCAGAAAACAACTCTTGTTCGTAGGACCAGAAACTGCATGTGATTCAACTCCATTTGGGACTAGGAAACAAACGCTAGCTCGCCTTACAAGAAACACACTCTGCTTTAGAGAAAAGAGCACTCATTTACTCTACTGTGTTTCCTATAGGGCCAGAACAGTGAGCTTGCTCAGAACATAAGAACTGTGCTTCCTACACACACGGGCCATATCTAGTTCACCTCTGCTTAGAAAACTGACAAGAACAGTAGCTCCTCTTCAGTCCCATACACTGTACTTGCTGGGAACAGACGTGAGTGCTATTTGGACTGTGTATGGCAATGGGAGCGCAATAGTGACTTTCCTTACCAGAAAACAACTCTTGCTCGTAGGACCAGAAACTGCATGGGATTCAACTCCATTTAGGACATGGAAACAAACGCTAGCTCACCTTACAAGAAACACACTCTGCTTTTGAGAAAAGAGCACTCTTCTACTCTACTGTTTTTCCTACAGTGTCCGAAAAGTGAGCTTGCTCAGAACAAAAGAACTGTGCTTCCTACACAAGGGCCATATCTAGTTCAATTCTGCTTAGGAACCTGACAAGAACAGTAGATCCTCTTCAGTCCAATACACTGTACTTGCTGGGAACAGACGCCAGTGCTATTTGTCCTGTGAATGGCAATGGCAGCGCAATAGTGACTATTCTTACCATAAAACAACTCTTGCACGTAGCACCAGAAACTGCATGTGATTCCACTCCATTTAGGACTATGACACAAACGCTAGCTCGCCTTACAAGAAACACACTCTGCTTTTGAGAAAAGAGCACTCTTCTACTCTACTGTGTTTCCTATGGGGACCAAACAGTGAGCTTGCTCAGAACAAAAGACTGTGCTTCCTACACACAAGGACCATATGTAGTTCAAATCTGCTTAGGAAACTGACAAGAACAGTAGGTCCTATTCAGTCCAATACACTGTACTTGCTGGGAACAGACGCGAGTGCTATTTGCACTGTGTATGGCAATGGGAGCACAATAGTGACTTTCCTTACCAGAAAACAACTCTTGTTCGTAGGAAAAGAAACTGCATGTGATTCACCTCCATTTAGGACTGGGAAACAAACGCTAGCTCGCCTTACAAGAAACACACTCTGCTTTTGAGAAAAGAGCACTCTTCTACTCTACTGTGTTTCCTATGGGGTCCGAACAGTGAGCTTGCTCAGAACAAAAGAACTGTGCTTCCTACACAAGGGCCATATCTAGTCCAATTCTGCTTAGGAACCTGAAAAGAACAGTAGATCCTCTTCAGTCCAATACACTGTACTTGCTGCGAACAGACGCCAGTGCTATTTGTCCTGTGTATGGCAATGGCAGCGCAATACTGACTATTCTTACCATAAAACAACACTTGCACGAAGGACCAGAAACTGCATGGGATTCCACTCCATTTAGGACTGGGACACAAACGCTAGCTCGCCTTACAAGAAACACACTCTGCTTTTGAGAAAAGAGCACTCTTCTACTCTACTGTGTTTCCTATGCGGTCCAAACAGTGAGTTTGCTCAGAACAAAAGACTGTGCTTCCTACACACAAGGACCATATGTAGTTCAACTCTGCTTAGGAAACTGACAAGAACAATAGCTCCTATTGAGTCCAATACACTGTACTTGCTGGGAACAGACGCGAGAGCTATTTGCCCTGTGTATGGCAATGGGAGCACAATAGTGACTTTCCTTACCAGAAAACAACTCTTGTTCGTAGGAAAAGAAACTGCATGGGATTCAACTCCACTTAGGACTGGGAAACAAACGCTAGCTCGCCTTACAAGAAACACACTCTCCTTTTGAGAAAAGAGCACTCTTCTACTCTACTGTGTTTCCTGTGGGGTCCGAACATTGAGCTTGCTCAGAACAAAAGAACTGTGCTTCCTACACACAGGGCCATATCTAGTTCAATTATGCTTAGGAACCTGACAAGAACAGTAGATCCTCTTCAGTTCAATACACTGTACTTGCTGGGAACAGACGCCAGTGCTATTTGTCCTGTGTATGGCAATGGGAGCGCAATAGTGACTATTCTAACCATAAAACAACTCTTGCTCGTAGGACCACAAACTTCATGTGATTCAACTTCATTTAGGACTGGGAAACAAACGCTAGCTCGCCTTACAAGATACAAAGTCTGCTTTAGAGAAAAGAGCACTCTTCTACTCTACTGTGTTTCCTATGGGGTCCAAACAGTGAGCTTGCTCAGAACAAAAGAACTGTGCTTCCTACACACACGGACCATATGTAGTTCAACTCTGCTTAGGAAACTGACAAGAACAGTAGCACCTATTCAGTCCATTACACTGTACTTGCTGGGAACAGACGCTTGTGCTCTTTGCACTGTGTATGGCAAACTGAGCGCAATGTGACTTTCTTTACCAGAAAACAACTCTTGTTCGTAGGACCAGAAACTGCATGTGATTCAACTCCATTTAGGACTAGGAAACAAACGCTAGCTCGCCTTACAAGAAACACACTCTGCTTTAGAGAAAAGAGCACTCATTTACTCTACTGTGTTTCCTATAGGGCCAGAACAGTGAGCTTGCTCAGAACATAAGAACTGTGCTTCCTACACACATGGGCCATATCTAGTTCAACTGTGCTTAAGAAACTGACAAGAACAGTAGCTCCTCTTCAGTCCAATACACTGTACTTGCTGGGAACAGACGTGAGTGCTATTTGCACTGTGTATGGCAATGGGAGCACAATAGTGACTTTCCTTACCAGAAAACAACTCTTGTTCGTAGGAAAAGAAACTGCATGTGATTCAACTCCATTTAGGACTGGGAAACAAACGGTAGCTCGCCTTACAAGAAACACACTCTGCTTTTGAGAAAAGAGCACTCTTCTACTCTACTGTGTTTCCTATGGGGTCCGAACAGTGAGCTTGATCAGAACAAAAGAACTGTGCTTCCCACACAAGGGCCATATCTAGTTCAATTCTGCTTAGGAACCTGACAAGAACAGTAGATCCTCTTCAGTCCAATACACTGTACTTGCTGCGAACAGACGCCAGTGCTATTTGTCCTGTGTATGGCAATGGCAGCGCAATAGTGACTATTCTTACCATAAAACAACTCTTGCACGAAGGACCAGAAACTGCATGGGATTCCACTCCATTTAGGACTGGGACACAAACGCTAGCTCGCCTTACAAGAAACACACTCTGCTTTTGAGAAAAGAGCACTCTTCTACTCTACTGTGTTTCCTATGCGGTCCAAACAGTGAGCTTCCTCAGAACAAAAGACTGTGCTTCCTACACACAAGGACCATATGTAGTTCAACTCTGCTTAGGAAACTGACAAGAACAATAGCTCCTATTCAGTCCAATACTCTGTATTGGCTGGGAACAGACGCGAGTGCTCTTTGCCCTGTGTATGGCAATGGGAGCACAGTAGTGACTTTCCTTACCAGAAAACAACTCTTGTTCGTAGGAAAAGAAACTGCATGTGATTCAACTCCATTTAGGACTGGGAAACAAACGCTAGCTCGCCTTACAAGAAACACACTCTGCTTTTGAGAAAAGAGCACTCTTCTACTCTACTGTGTTTCCTATGGGGTCCGAACAGTGAGCTTGCTCAGAACAAAAGAACTGTGCTTCCTACTCAAGGGCCATATCTAGTTCAATTCTGCTTAGGAACCTGAAAAGAACAGTAGATCCTCTTCAGTCCAATACACTGTACTTGCTGCGAACAGACGCCAGTGCTATTTGTCCTGTGTATGGCAATGGCAGCACAATAGTGACTCTTCTTACCAGAAAACAACTCTTGCTCGTAGTACCAGAAACTGCATGGGATTCAACTCCATTTAGGACTGCGAAACAAACGCTAGCTCGCCTTACAAGAAACACACTCTGCTTTTGAGAAAAGAGCACTCCTCTACTCTAATGTGTTTCCTATGGGGTCCAAACAGTGAACTTGCTCAGAACAAAAGAACTGTGCTTCCTGCACACACGGACCATATGTAGTTCAACTCTGCTTAGGAAACTGACAAGAACAGTAGCACCTATTCAGTCCATTACACTGTACTTGCTGAAAACAGACGCGAGTGCTCTTTGCACTGTGTATGGCAATAGGAGCGCAATGTGCCTTTCATTACCAGAAAACAACTCTTGTTCGTAGGACCAGAAACTGCATGTGATTCAACTCCATTTGGGACTAGGAAACAAACGCTAGCTCGCCTTACAAGAAACACACTCTGCTTTAGAGAAAAGAGCACTCATTTACTCTACTGTGTTTCCTATAGGGCCAGAACAGTGAGCTTGCTCAGAACATAAGAACTGTGCTTCCTACACACACGGGCCATATCTAGTTCAACTCTGCTTAGAAAACTGACAAGAACAGTAGCTCCTCTTCAGTCCCATACACTGTACTTGCTGGGAACAGACGTGAGTGCTATTTGGACTGTGTATGGCAATGGGAGCGCAATAGTGACTTTCCTTACCAGAAAACAACTCTTGCTCGTAGGACCAGAAACTGCATGGGATTCAACTCCATTTAGGACATGGAAACAAACGCTAGCTCACCTTACAAGAAACACACTCTGCTTTTGAGAAAAGAGCACTCTTCTACTCTACTGTTTTTCCTACAGTGTCCGAAAAGTGAGCTTGCTCAGAACAAAAGAACTGTGCTTCCTACACAAGGGCCATATCTAGTTCAATTCTGCTTAGGAACCTGACAAGAACAGTAGATCCTCTTCAGTCCAATACACTGTACTTGCTGGGAACAGACGCCAGTGCTATTTGTCCTGTGAATGGCAATGGCAGCGCAATAGTGACTATTCTTACCATAAAACAACTCTTGCACGTAGCACCAGAAACTGCATGTGATTCCACTCCATTTAGGACTATGACACAAACGCTAGCTCGCCTTACAAGAAACACACTCTGCTTTTGAGAAAAGAGCACTCTTCTACTCTACTGTGTTTCCTATGGGGACCAAACAGTGAGCTTGCTCAGAACAAAAGACTGTGCTTCCTACACACAAGGACCATATGTAGTTCAAATCTGCTTAGGAAACTGACAAGAACAGTAGGTCCTATTCAGTCCAATACACTGTACTTGCTGGGAACAGACGCGAGTGCTATTTGCACTGTGTATGGCAATGGGAGCACAATAGTGACTTTCCTTACCAGAAAACAACTCTTGTTCGTAGGAAAAGAAACTGCATGTGATTCACCTCCATTTAGGACTGGGAAACAAACGCTAGCTCGCCTTACAAGAAACACACTCTGCTTTTGAGAAAAGAGCACTCTTCTACTCTACTGTGTTTCCTATGGGGTCCGAACAGTGAGCTTGCTCAGAACAAAAGAACTGTGCTTCCTACACAAGGGCCATATCTAGTCCAATTCTGCTTAGGAACCTGAAAAGAACAGTAGATCCTCTTCAGTCCAATACACTGTACTTGCTGCGAACAGACGCCAGTGCTATTTGTCCTGTGTATGGCAATGGCAGCGCAATACTGACTATTCTTACCATAAAACAACACTTGCACGAAGGACCAGAAACTGCATGGGATTCCACTCCATTTAGGACTGGGACACAAACGCTAGCTCGCCTTACAAGAAACACACTCTGCTTTTGAGAAAAGAGCACTCTTCTACTCTACTGTGTTTCCTATGCGGTCCAAACAGTGAGTTTGCTCAGAACAAAAGACTGTGCTTCCTACACACAAGGACCATATGTAGTTCAACTCTGCTTAGGAAACTGACAAGAACAATAGCTCCTATTGAGTCCAATACACTGTACTTGCTGGGAACAGACGCGAGAGCTATTTGCCCTGTGTATGGCAATGGGAGCACAATAGTGACTTTCCTTACCAGAAAACAACTCTTGTTCGTAGGAAAAGAAACTGCATGGGATTCAACTCCACTTAGGACTGGGAAACAAACGCTAGCTCGCCTTACAAGAAACACACTCTCCTTTTGAGAAAAGAGCACTCTTCTACTCTACTGTGTTTCCTGTGGGGTCCGAACATTGAGCTTGCTCAGAACAAAAGAACTGTGCTTCCTACACACAGGGCCATATCTAGTTCAATTATGCTTAGGAACCTGACAAGAACAGTAGATCCTCTTCAGTTCAATACACTGTACTTGCTGGGAACAGACGCCAGTGCTATTTGTCCTGTGTATGGCAATGGGAGCGCAATAGTGACTATTCTAACCATAAAACAACTCTTGCTCGTAGGACCACAAACTTCATGTGATTCAACTTCATTTAGGACTGGGAAACAAACGCTAGCTCGCCTTACAAGATACAAAGTCTGCTTTAGAGAAAAGAGCACTCTTCTACTCTACTGTGTTTCCTATGGGGTCCAAACAGTGAGCTTGCTCAGAACAAAAGAACTGTGCTTCCTACACACACGGACCATATGTAGTTCAACTCTGCTTAGGAAACTGACAAGAACAGTAGCACCTATTCAGTCCATTACACTGTACTTGCTGGGAACAGACGCTTGTGCTCTTTGCACTGTGTATGGCAAACTGAGCGCAATGTGACTTTCTTTACCAGAAAACAACTCTTGTTCGTAGGACCAGAAACTGCATGTGATTCAACTCCATTTAGGACTAGGAAACAAACGCTAGCTCGCCTTACAAGAAACACACTCTGCTTTAGAGAAAAGAGCACTCATTTACTCTACTGTGTT
Organism: Peromyscus eremicus; assembly: GCF_949786415.1. Classification (NCBI taxonomy): domain Eukaryota; kingdom Metazoa; phylum Chordata; class Mammalia; order Rodentia; family Cricetidae; genus Peromyscus; species Peromyscus eremicus. The sequence continues at coordinate 86,553 of NW_026734434.1, read as the reverse complement.
TCCTATAGGGCCAGAACAGTGAGCTTGCTCAGAACATAAGAACTGTGCTTCCTACACACATGGGCCATATCTAGTTCAACTGTGCTTAAGAAACTGACAAGAACAGTAGCTCCTCTTCAGTCCAATACACTGTACTTGCTGGGAACAGACGTGAGTGCTATTTGCACTGTGTATGGCAATGGGAGCGCAATAATGACTTTCCTTACCAGAAAACAACTCTTGCTCGTAGGACCAGAAACTGTATGTGATTCAACTCCATTTAGGACTGGGAAACAAACGCTAGCTCGCCTTACAAGAAACACACTCTGCTTTTGAGAAAAGAGCACTCTTCTACTCTACTGTGTTTCCTATGGGGTCCGAACAGTGAGCTTGCTCAGAACAAAAGTACTGTGCTTCCTACACAAGGGCCATATCTAGTTCAATTCTGCCTAGGAACCTGACAAGAACAGTAGATCCTCTTCAGTCCAATACACTGTACTTGCTGGGAACAGACGCCAGTGCTATTTGTCCTGTGTATGGCAATGGCAGCGCAATAGTGACTCTTCTTACCATAAAACAACTCTTGCTCGTAGGACCAGAAACTGCATGTGATTCCACTCCATTTAGTACTGGGACACAAACGCTAGCTCATTTTACAAGAAACACACTCTGCTTTAGAGAAAAGAGCACTCTTCTACTCTACTGTGTTTCCTCTGGGGTCCAAACATTGAGCTTGCTCAGAACAAATGAACTGTGTTTCCTACACACATGGATCATATCTAGTTCAATTCAGCTTAGGAAACTGACAAGAACAGTAGCACCTATTCAGTCCAATACACTGTACTTGCCAGGAAAAGACGGGAGTGCTATTTGCACTGTGAATGGCAATGGGAGCGCAATGTGACTTTCCTTACCAGAAAACAACTCTTGTTCGTAGGAAAAGAAACTGTATGTGATTCAACTCCATGTAGGACTAGGAAACAAACGCTAGCTCGCCTTACAAGAAACACACTCTCCTTTTGAAAAAAGAGCACTCTTCTACTCTACTGTGTTTCCTATGGGGTCCAAACAGTGATCTTGCTCAGAACAAAAGAACTGTGCTTCCTACACACAAGGACCATATGTAGTTCAACTCTGCTTAGGAAACTGACAAGAACAGTAGCTCCTATTCAGTCCAATACACTGTATTTGCTGGGAAAATACGCGAGTGCTATTTGCCCTGTGTATGGCAATGGGAGCACAATAGTGACTTTCCTTACCAGAAAACAACTCTTGTTTGTAGGACCAGAAACTGCATGTGCTTCAACTCCATTCAGGACTAGGAAACAAACGCTAGCTCGCCTTACAAGAAACACACTCTGCTTTTGAGAAAAGAGCACTCTTCTACTCTACTGTGTTTCCTATGGGGTCCGAACAGTGAGCTTGCTCAGAACAAAAAACTGTGCTTCCTACACACACGGCCATACCTAGTTCAATTCTGCTTAGGAACCTGAAAAGAACAGTAGATCCTCTTCAGTCCAATACACTGTACTTGCTGTGAACAGAAGACAGTGCTATTTGTCCTGTGTATGGCAATGGCAGCACAATAATGACTATTCTTACCATAAAACAACTCTTGCTCGTAGGACCACAAACTGCATGTGATTCAACTCCATTTAGGACTGGGAAACAAACGCTAGCTGGCCTTACAAGAAAAACACTCTGCTTTTCAGAAATGAGCACTCTTCTACTCTACTGTGTTTCCTATGGGGTCCGAACAGTGAGCTTGCTCAGAACAAAAGAACTGTGCTTCCTACACACACTGCCATATCTATTTCAATTCTGCTTAGGAAACTGACAAGAACAGTATATCCTCTTCAATCCAATACACTGTACTTGCTGGGAACAGACACGAGTGCTATTTGTCCTGTGTATGGCAATGCCAGCGCAATAGTGACTATTCTTACCATAAAACAACTCTTGCTCGTAGGACCAGAAACTGCATGTGATTCCACTCCATTTAGGACTGGGAAACAAACGCTAGCTCGCCTTACAAGAAACACACTCTGCTTTAGAGAAAAGAGCACTCTTCTACTCTACTGTGTTTGCTATGGGGTCCAAACAGTGAGCTTGCTCAGAACAAAAGAACTGTGCTTCCTACACACATGGACCATATCTAGTTCAACTCTGCTTAGGAACCTGACAAGAACAGTAGATCCTCTTCAGTCCAATACACTCTACTTGCTGCGAACAGACGCCAGTGCTATTTGTCCTCTGTATGGCAACGGCAGCACAATAGTGACTCTTCTTACCAGAAAACAACTCTTGCTCATAGTACCAGAAACTGCATGGGATTCAACTCCATTTAGGACTGCGAAACAAACGCTAGATCGCCTTACCAGAAACACACTCTGCTTTTGAGAAAAGAGCACTCCTCTACTCTACTGTGTTTCCTATGGGGTCCAAACAGTGAACTTGCTCAGAACAAAAGAACTGTGCTTCCTACACACACGGACCATATGTAGTTCAACTCTGCTTAGGAAACTGACAAGAACAGTAGCACCTATTCAGTCCATTACACTGTACTTGCTGGGAACAGACGGGAGTGCTCTTTGCACTGTGTATGGCAATAGGAGCGCAATGTGCCTTTCATTACCAGAAAACAACTCTTGTTCGTAGGACCAGAAACTGCATGTGATTCAACTCCATTTGGGACTAGGAAACAAACGCTAGCTCGCCTTACAAGAAACACACTCTGCTTTAGAGAAATGAGCACTCATTTACTCTACTGTGTTTCCTATAGGGCCAGAACAGTGAGCTTGCTCAGAACATAAGAACTGTGCTTCCTACACACACGGGCCATATCTAGTTCAACTCTGCTTAGAAAACTGACAAGAACAGTAGCTCCTCTTCAGTCCGATACACTGTACTTGCTGTGAACAGACGTGAGTGCTATTTGGACTGTGCATGGCAATGGGAGCGCAATAGTGACTTTCTTTACCAGAAAACAACTCTTGCTCGTAGGACCAGAAACTGCATGTGATTCAACTCCATTTAGGACATGGAAACAAACGCTAGCTCACCTTACAAGAAACACACTCCGCTTTTGAGAAAAGAGCACTCTTCTACTCTACTGTGTTTCCTATGGGGTCCAAACAGTGAGCTTGCTCAGAACAAAAGACTGTGCTTCCTACACACAAGGACCATATGTAGTTCAATTCTGCTTAGGAAACTGACAAGAACAGTAGCTCCTATTCAGTCCAATACACTGTACTTGCTGGGAACAGACGTGAGTGCTACTTGCACTGTGTATGGCAATGGGAGCACAATAGTGACTTTCCTTACCAGAAAACAACTCTTGTTCGTAGGAAAAGAAACTGCATGTGATTCAACTCCATTTAGGACTGGGAAACAAACGGTAGCTCGCCTTACAAGAAACACACTCTGCTTTTGAGAAAAGAGCACTCTTCTACTCTACTGTGTTTCCTATGGGGTCCGAACAGTGAGCTTGCTCAGAACAAAAGAACTGTGCTTCCTACACAAGGGCCATATCTAGTTCAATTCTGCTTAGGAACCTGACAAGAACAGTAGATCCTCTTCAGTCCAATACACTGTACTTGCTGCGAACAGACGCCAGTGCTATTTGTCCTGTGTATGGCAATGGCAGCGCAATAGTGACTATTCTTACCATAAAACAACTCTTGCACGAAGGACCAGAAACTGCATGGGATTCCACTCCATTTAGGACTGGGACACAAACGCTAGCTCGCCTTACAAGAAACACACTCTGCTTTTGAGAAAAGAGCACTCTTCTACTCTACTGTGTTTCCTATGCGGTCCAAACAGTGAGCTTGCTCAGAACAAAAGACTGTGCTTCCTACACACAAGGACCATATGTAGTTCAACTCTGCTTAGGAAACTGACAAGAACAATAGCTCCTATTCAGTCCAATACTCTGTATTTGCTGGGAACAGACGCGAGTGCTCTTTGCCCTGTGTATGGCAATGGGAGCACAGTAGTGACTTTCCTTACCAGAAAACAACTCTTGTTCGTAGGAAAAGAAACTGCATGTGATTCAACTCCATTTAGGACTGGGAAACAAACGCTAGCTCGCCTTACAAGAAACACACTCTGCTTTTGAGAAAAGAGCACTCTTCTACTCTACTGTGTTTCCTATGGGGTCCGAACAGTGAGCTTGCTCAGAACAAAAGAACTGTGCTTCCTACACACACGGCCATATCTAGTTCAATTCTGCTTAGGAACCTGACAAGAACAGTAGATCCTCTTCAGTCCAATACACTCTACTTGCTGCGAACAGACGCCAGTGCTATTTGTCCTCTGTATGGCAACGGCAGCACAATAGTGACTCTTCTTACCAGAAAACAACTCTTGCTCATAGTACCAGAAACTGCATGGGATTCAACTCCATTTAGGACTGCAAAACAAACGCTAGCTCGCCTTACCAGAAACACACTCTGCTTTTGAGAAAAGAGCAATCCTCTACTCTACTGTGTTTCCTATGGGGTCCAAACAGTGAACTTGCTCAGAACAAAAGAACTGTGCTTCCTACACACACGGACCATATGTAGTTCAACTCTGCTTAGGAAACTGACAAGAACAGTAGCACCTATTCAGTCCATTACACTGTACTTGCTGGGAACAGACGGGAGTGCTCTTTGCACTGTGTATGGCAATAGGAGCGCAATGTGCCTTTCATTACCAGAAAACAACTCTTGTTCGTAGGACCAGAAACTGCATGTGATTCAACTCCATTTGGGACTAGGAAACAAACGCTAGCTCGCCTTACAAGAAACACACTCTGCTTTAGAGAAAAGAGCACTCATTTACTCTACTGTGTTTCCTATAGGGCCAGAACAGTGAGCTTGCTCAGAACATAAGAACTGTGCTTCCTACACACACGGGCCATATCTAGTTCAACTCTGCTTAGAAAACTGACAAGAACAGTAGCTCCTCTTCAGTCCGATACACTGTACTTGCTGTGAACAGACGTGAGTGCTATTTGGACTGTGCATGGCAATGGGAGCGCAATAGTGACTTTCTTTACCAGAAAACAACTCTTGCTCGTAGGACCAGAAACTGCATGTGATTCAACTCCATTTAGGACATGGAAACAAACGCTAGCTCACCTTACAAGAAACACACTCCGCTTTTGAGAAGAGAGCACTCTTCTACTCTACTGTGTTTCCTATGGGGTCCAAACAGTGAGCTTGCTCAGAACAAAAGACTGTGCTTCCTACACACAAGGACCATATGTAGTTCAATTCTGCTTAGGAAACTGACAAGAACAGTAGCTCCTATTCAGTCCAATACACTGTACTTGCTGGGAACAGACGTGAGTGCTACTTGCACTGTGTATGGCAATGGGAGCACAATAGTGACTTTCCTTACCAGAAAACAACTCTTGTTCGTAGGAAAAGAAACTGCATGTGATTCAACTCCATTTAGGACTGGGAAACAAACGGTAGCTCGCCTTACAAGAAACACACTCTGCTTTTGAGAAAAGAGCACTCTTCTACTCTACTGTGTTTCCTATGGGGTCCGAACAGTGAGCTTGCTCAGAACAAAAGAACTGTGCTTCCTACACAAGGGCCATATCTAGTTCAATTCTGCTTAGGAACCTGACAAGAACAGTAGATCCTCTTCAGTCCAATACACTGTACTTGCTGCGAACAGACGCCAGTGCTATTTGTCCTGTGTATGGCAATGGCAGCGCAATAGTGACTATTCTTACCATAAAACAACTCTTGCACGAAGGACCAGAAACTGCATGGGATTCCACTCCATTTAGGACTGGGACACAAACGCTAGCTCGCCTTACAAGAAACACACTCTGCTTTTGAGAAAAGAGCACTCTTCTACTCTACTGTGTTTCCTATGCGGTCCAAACAGTGAGCTTGCTCAGAACAAAAGACTGTGCTTCCTACACACAAGGACCATATGTAGTTCAACTCTGCTTAGGAAACTGACAAGAACAATAGCTCCTATTCAGTCCAATACTCTGTATTTGCTGGGAACAGACGCGAGTGCTCTTTGCCCTGTGTATGGCAATGGGAGCACAGTAGTGACTTTCCTTACCAGAAAACAACTCTTGTTCGTAGGAAAAGAAACTGCATGTGATTCAACTCCATTTAGGACTGGGAAACAAACGCTAGCTCGCCTTACAAGAAACACACTCTGCTTTTGAGAAAAGAGCACTCTTCTACTCTACTGTGTTTCCTATGGGGTCCGAACAGTGAGCTTGCTCAGAACAAAAGAACTGTGCTTCCTACACACATGGGCCATATCTAGTTCAATTCTGCTTAGGAACCTGACAAGAACAGTAGATCCTCTTCAGTCCAATACACTGTACTTGCTGCGAACAGACGCCAGTGCTATTTGTCCTGTGTATGGCAACGGCAGCACAATAGTGACTCTTCTTACCAGAAAACAACTCTTGCTCGTAGTACCCGAAACTGCATGGGATTCAACTCCATTTAGGACTGCGAAACAAACGCTAGCTCGCCTTACAAGAAACACACTCTGCTTTTGAGAAAAGAGCACTCCTCTACTCTACTGTGTTTCCTATGGGGTCCAAACAGTGAACTTGTTCAGAACAAAAGAACTGTGCTTCCTACACACACGGACCATATGTAGTTCAACTCTGCTTAGGAAACTGACAAGAACAGTGGCACCTATTCAGTCCATTACACTGTACTTTCTGGGAACAGACGCGAGTGCTCTTTGCACTGTGTATGGCAATAGGAGCGCAATGTGCCTTTCATTACCAGAAAACAACTCTTGTTCGTAGGACCAGAAACTGCATGTGATTCAACTCCATTTGGGACTAGGAAACAAACGCTAGCTCGCCTTACAAGAAACACACTCTGCTTTAGAGAAAAGAGCACTCATTTACTCTACTGTGTTTCCTATAGGGCCAGAACAGTGAGCTTGCTCAGAACATAAGAACTGTGCTTCCTACACACACGGGCCATATCTAGTTCAACTCTGCTTAGAAAACTGACAAGAACAGTAGCTCCTCTTCAGTCCGATACACTGTACTTGCTGGGAACAGACGTGAGTGCTATTTGGACTGTGTATGGCAATGGGAGCACAATAGTGACTTTCCTTACCAGAAAACAACTCTTGCTCGTAGGACCAGAAACTGCATGTGATTCAACTCCATTTAGGACATGGAAACAAACGCTAGCTCACCTTACAAGAAACACACTCTGCTTTTGAGAAAAGAGCACTCTTCTACTCTACAGTTTTTCCTACGGGGTCCGAAAAGTGAGCTTGCTCAGAACAAAAGAACTGCGCTTCCTACACACAAGGACCATATGTAGTTCAAATCTGCTTAGGAAACTGACAAGAACAGTAGCTCCTATTCAGTCCAATACACTGTACTTGCTGGGAACAGACGCGAGTGCTACTTGCACTGTGTATGGCAATGGGAGCACAATAGTGACTTTCCTTACCAGAAAACAACTCTTGTTCGTAGGAAAAGAAACTGCATGTGATTCCACTCCATTTAGGACTGGGAAACAAACGGTAGCTCGCCTTACAAGAAACACACTCTGCTTTTGAGAAAAGAGCACTCTTCTACTCTACTGTGTTTCCTATGGGGTCCGAACAGTGAGCTTGCTCAGAACAAAAGAACTGTGCTTCCTACACAAGGGCCATATCTAGTTCAATTCTGCTTAGGAACCTGACAAGAACAGTAGATCCTCTTCAGTCCAATACACTGTACTTGCTGCGAACAGACGCCAGTGCTATTTGTCCTGTGTATGGCAATGGCAGCACAATAGTGACTATTCTTACCATAAAACAACTCTTGCACGAAGGACCAGAAACTGCATGGGATTCCACTCCATTTAGGACTGGGACACAAACGCTAGCTCGCCTTACAAGAAACACACTCTGCTTTTGAGAAAAGAGCACTCTTCTACTCTACTGTGTTTCCTATGCGGTCCAAACAGTGAGCTTGCTCAGAACAAAAGACTGTGCTTCCTACACACAAGGACCATATGTAGTTCAACTCTGCTTAGGAAACTGACAAGAACAATAGCTCCTATTCAGTCCAATACACTGTACTTGCTGGGAACAGACGCGAGTGCTATTTGCCCTGTGTATGGCAATGGGAGCACAATAGTGACTTTCCTTACCTGAAAACAACTCTTGTTCGTAGGAAAAGAAACTGCATGGGATTCAACTCCACTTAGGACTGGGAAACAAACGCTAGCTCGCCTTATAAGAAACACACTCTCCTTTTGAGAAAAGAGCACTCTTCTACTCTACTGTGTTTGCTATGGGGTCCAAACAGTGAGCTTGCTCAGAACAAAAGAACTGTGCTTCCTACACACAAGGGCCAGATCTAGTTCAACTCTGCTTAGGAAACTGACAAGAACAGTAGCACCTATTCAGTCCATTACACTGTACTTGCTGGGAACAGACGCGAGTGCTCTTTGCACTGTGTATGGCAATAGGAGCGCAATGTGCCTTTCATTACCAGAAAACAACTCTTGTTCGTAGGACCAGAAACTGCATGTGATTCAACTCCATTTGGGACTAGGAAACAAACGCTAGCTCGCCTTACAAGAAACACACTCTGCTTTAGAGAAAAGAGCACTCATTTACTCTACTGTGTTTCCTATAGGGCCAGAACAGTGAGCTTGCTCAGAACATAAGAACTGTGCTTCCTACACACACGGGCCATATCTAGTTCAACTCTGCTTAGAAAACTGACAAGAACAGTAGCTCCTCTTCAGTCCGATACACTGTACTTGCTGGGAACAGACGTGAGTGCTATTTGGACTGTGTATGGCAATGGGAGCGCAATAGTGACTTTCCTTACCAGAAAACAACTCTTGCTCCTAGGACCAGAAACTGCATGTGATTCAACTCCATTTAGGACATGGAAACAAACGCTAGCTCACCTTACAAGAAACACACTCTGCTTTTGAGAAAAGAGCACTCTTCTACTCTACTGTTTTTCCTACGGGGACCGAAAAGTGAGCTTGCTCAGAACAAAAGAACTGTGCTTCCTACACAAGGGCCATATCTAGTTCAATTCTGCTTAGGAACCTGACAAGAACAGTAGATCCTCTTCAGTCCAATACACTGTACTTGCTGGGAACAGACGCCAGTGCTATTTGTCCTGTGTATAGCAATGGCAGCGCAATAGTGACAATTCTTACCATAAAACAATTCTTGCACGTAGCACCAGAAACTGCATGTGATTCCACTCCATTTAGGACTATGACACAAACGCTAGCTCGCCTTACAAGAAACACACTCTGCTTTTGAGAAAAGAGCACTCTTCTACTCTACTGTGTTTCCTATGGGGTCCAAACAGTGACTTGCTCAGAACAAAAGACTGTGCTTCCTACACACAAGGACCATATGTAGTTCAATTCTGCTTAGGAAACTGACAAGAACAGTAGCTCCTATTCAGTCCAATACACTGTACTTGCTGGGAACAGACGCGAGTGCTACTTGCACTGTGTATGGCAATGGGAGCACAATAGGGACTTTCCTTACCAGAAAACAACTCTTGTTCGTAGGAAAAGAAACTGCATGTGATTCAAATCCATTTAGGACTGGGAAACAAACGGTAGCTCGCCTTACAAGAAACACACTCTGCTTTTGAGAAAAGAGCACTCTTCTACTCTACTGTGTTTCCTATGGGGTCCGAACAGTGAGCTTGCTCAGAACAAAAGAACTGTGCTTCCTACACAAGGGCCATATCTATTTCAATTCTACTTAGGAACCTGACAAGAACAGTAGATCCTCTTCAGTCCAATACACTGTACTTGCTGCGAACAGACGCCAGTGCTATTTGTCCTGTGTATGGCAATGGCAGCGCAATAGTGACTATTCTAAACATAAAACAACTCTTGCACGAAGGACCAGAAACTGCATGGGATTCCACTCCATTTAGGACTGGGACACAAACGCTAGCTCGCCTTACAAGAAACACACTCTGCTTTTGAGAAAAGAGCACTCTTCTACTCTACTGTGTTTCCTATGCGGTCCAAACAGTGAGCTTGCTCAGAACAAAAGACTGTGCTTCCTACACACAAGGACCATATGTAGTTCAACTCTGCTTAGGAAACTGACAAGAACAATAGCTCCTATTCAGTCCAATACTCTGTATTTGCTGGGAACAGATGCGAGTGCTCTTTGCCCTGTGTATGGCAATGGGAGCACAGTAGTGACTTTCCTTACCAGAAAACAACTCTTGTTCGTAGGAAAAGAAACTGCATGTGATTCAACTCCATTCAGGACTAGGAAACAAACGCTAGCTCGCCTTACAAGAAACACACTCTGCTTTTGAGAAAAGAGCACTCTTCTACTCTACTGTGTTTCCTATGGGGTCCGAACAGTGAGCTTGCTCAGAACAAAAGAACTGTGCTTCCTACACAAGGGCCATATCTAGTTCAATTGTGCTTAGGAACCTGACAAGAACAGTAGATCCTCTTCAGTCCAATACACTGTACGTGCTGCGAACAGACGCCAGTGCTATTTGTCCTGTGTATGGCAATGGCAGCGCAATAGTGACTATTCTTACCATAAAACAACTCTTGCACGAAGGACCAGAAACTGCATGGGATTCCACTCCATTTAGGACTGGGACACAAACGCTAGCTCGCCTTACAAGAAACACACTCTGCTTTTGAGAAAAGAGCACTCTTCTACTCTACTGTGTTTCCTATGGGGTCCAAACAGTGAGCTTGCTCAGATCAAAAGACTGTGCTTCCTACACACAAGGACCATATGTAGTTCAACTCTGCTTACGAAACTGACAAGAACAATAGCTCCTATTCAGTCCAATACACTGTACATGCTGGGAACAGACGCGAGTGCTATTTGCCCTGTGTATGGCAATGGGAGCACAATAGTGACTTTCCTTACCTGAAAACAACTCTTGTTCGTAGGAAAAGAAACTGCATGGGATTCAACTCCACTTAGGACTGGGAAACAAACGCTAGCTCGCCTTACAAGAAACACACTCTGCTTTTGAGAAAAGAGCACTCTTCTACTCTACTGTGTTTCCTGTGGGGTCCGAACATTGAGCTTGCTCAGAACAAAAGAACTGTGCTTCCTACACACAGGGCCATATCTAGTTCAATTCTGCTTAGGAACCTGACAAGAACAGTAGATCCTCTTCAGTTCAATACACTGTACTTGCTGGGAACAGACGCCAGTGCTATTTGTCCTGTGTATGGCAATGGGAGCAAAATAGTGACTATTCTTACCATAAAACAACTCTTGCTCGTAGGACCACAAACTTCATGTGATTCAACTTCATTTAGGACTGGGAAACAAACGCTACCTCGCCTTACAAGAAACACACTCTGCTTTTGAGAAAAGAGCACTCTTCTACTCAACAGTGTTTCCTATGGGGTCCGAACAATGAGCTTGCTCAGAACAAAAGAACTGTGCTTCCTACACACACGGCCATATGTAGTTCAATTCTGCTTAGGAACCTGACAAGAACAGTAGATCCACTTCAGTCCAATACACTGTACTTGCTGGGAACAGACGCCAGTGCTATTTGTCCTGTGTATGGCAATGGCAACGCAATAGTGACTCTTCTTACCATAAAACAACTCTTGCTCGTAGGACCAGAAACTGCATGTTATTCCACTCCATTTAAGACTGGGAAACAAACACTAGCTCGCCTTACAATCAACACACTCTGCTTTAGCGAAAAGAGCACTCTTCTACTCTACTGTATTTCCTATAGGGCCAGAACAGTGGGCTTGCTCAGAACAAAAGAACTGTGCTTCCTACACACACAGCCATATCTAGTTCAACTCTGCTTAGGAACCTGACAAGAACAGTAGATAATCTTCAGTACAATACACTGTACTTGCTGGGAACAGAAGGCAGTGCTATTTGTCCTATGTATGGCAATGGCTTCGCAATAGTGACTATTCTTACCATAAAACAACTCTTGCACGTAGGACAAGAAACTGCATGTGATTCCACTCCATTTAGGACTGGGCCACAAACGCTAGCTCGCCTTACAAGAAACACACTCTGCTTTTGAGAAAAGAGCGCTCTTCTACTCTACTGTGTTTCCTATAGGGCCAGAACAGTGAGCTTGCTCAGAACAAATGAACTGGGCTTCCTACACACACGGCCATATCTAGTTCAATTCTGCTTAGGAACCTGACAAGAACAGTAGATCCTCTTCAGTCCAATACACTGTACTTGCTGCGAACAGACGCCAGTGCTATTTGTCCTGTGTATGGCAATGGCAGCACAATAGTGACTCTTCTTACCAGAAAACAACTCTTGCTCGTAGTACCAGAAACTGCATGGGATTCAACTCCATTTAGGACTGCGAAACAAACGCTAGCTCGCCTTACAAGAAACACACTCTGCTTTTGAGAAAAGAGCACTCCTCTACTCTACTGTGTTTCCTATGGGGTCCAAACAGTGAGCTTGCTCAGAACAAAAGAACTGTGCTTCCTACACACACGGACCATATGTAGTTCAACTCTGCTTAGGAAACTGACAAGAACAGTAGCACCTATTCAGTCCATTACACTGTACTTGCTGGGAACAGACGCGAGTGCTCTTTGCACTGTGTATGGCAATAGGAGCGCAATGTGCCTTTCATTACCAGAAAACAACTCTTGTTCGTAGGACCAGAAACTGCATGTGATTCATCTCCATTTGGGACTAGGAAACAAACGCTAGCTCGCCTTACAAGAAACACACTCTGCTTTAGAGAAAAGAGCACTCTTTTACTCTACTGTGTTTCCTATAGGGCCAGAACAGTGAGCTTGCTCAGAACATAAGAACTGTGCTTCCTACACACACGGGCCATATCTAGTTCAACTCTGCTTAGAAAACTGACAAGAACAGTAGCTCCTCTTAAGTCCGATACACTGTATTTGCTGGGAACAGACGTGAGAGCTATTTGGACTGTGTATGGCAATGGGAGCGCAATAGTGACTTTCCTTACCAGAAAACAACTCTTGCTCGTAGGACCAGAAACTGCATGTGATTCAACTCCATTTAGGACATGGAAACAAACGCTAGCTCACCTTACAAGAAACACACTCTGCTTTTGAGAAAGTAGCACTCTTCTACTCTACTGTTTTTCCTACGGGGTCCGAAAAGTGAGCTTGCTCAGAACAAAAGAACTGTGCTTCCTACACAAGGGCCATATCTAGTTCAATTCTGCTTAGGAACCTGACAAGAACAGTAGATCCTCTTCAGTCCAATACACTGTGCTTGCTGGGAACAGACGCCAGTGCTATTTGTCCTGTGTATGGCAATGGCAGCGCAATAGTGACTATTCTTACCATAAAACAACTCTTGCACGTAGCACCAGAAACTGCATGTGATTCCACTCCATTTAGGACTGGGCCACAAACGCTAGCTCGCCTTACAAGAAACACACTCTGCTTTTGAGAAAAGAGCGCTCTTCTACTCTACTGTGTTTCCTATAGGGCCAGAACAGTGAGCTTGCTCAGAACAAAACAACTGGGCTTCCTACACACACGGCCATATCTAGTTCAATTCTGCTTAGGAACCTGACAAGAACAGTAGATCCTCTTCAGTCCAATACACTGTACTTGCTGCGAACAGACGCCAGTGCTATTTGTCCTGTGGATGGCAATGGCAGCACAATAGTGACTCTTCTTACCAGAAAACAACTCTTGCTCGTAGTACCAGAAACTGCATGGGATTCAACTCCATTTAGGACTGCGAAACAAACGCTAGCTCGCCTTACAAGAAACACACTCTGCTTTTGAGAAAAGAGCACTCCTCTACTCTACTGTGTTTCCTATGGGTTCCAAACAGTGAGCTTGCTCAGAACAAAAGAACTGTGCTTCCTACACACACGGACCATATGTAGTTCAACTCTGCTTAGGAAACTGACAAGAACAGTAGCACCTATTCAGTCCATTACACTGTACTTGCTGGGAACAGACGCGAGTGCTCTTTGCACTGTGTATGGCAATAGGAGCGCAATGTGCCTTTCATTACCAGAAAACAACTCTTGTTCGTAGGACCAGAAACTGCATGTGATTCATCTCCATTTGGGACTAGGAAACAAACGCTAGCTCGCCTTACAAGAAACACACTCTGCTTTAGAGAAAAGAGCACTCATTTACTCTACTGTGTTTCCTATAGGGCCAGAACAGTGAGCTTGCTCAGAACATAAGAACTCTGCTTCCTACACACACCGGCCATATCTAGTTCAACTCTGCTTAGAAAACTGACAAGAACAGTAGCTCCTCTTAAGTCCGATACACTGTACTTGCTGGGAACAGACGTGAGAGCTATTTGGACTGTGTATGGCAATGGGAACGCAATAGTGACTTTCCTTACCAGAAAACAACTCTTGCTCGTAGGACCAGAAACTGCATGTGATTCAACTCCATTTAGGACATGGAAACAAACGCTAGCTCACCTTACAAGAAACACACTCTGCTTTTGAGAAAAGAGCACTCTTCTACTCTACTGTTTTTCCTACGGGGTCCGAAAAGTGAGCTTGCTCAGAACAAAAGAACTGTGCTTCCTACACAAGGGCCATATCTAGTTCAATTCTGCTTAGGAACCTGACAAGAACAGTAGATCCTCTTCAGTCCAATACACTGTACTTGCTGGGAACAGACGCCAGTGCTATTTGTCCTGTGTATGGCAATGGCAGCGCAATAGTGACTATTCTTACCATAAAACAACTCTTGCACGTAGCACCAGAAACTGCATGTGATTCCACTCCATTTAGGACTATGACACAAACGCTAGCTCGCCTTACAAGAAACACACTCTGCTTTTGAGAAAAGAGCACTCTTCTACTCTACTGTGTTTCTATGGGGTCCAAACAGTGAGCTTGCTCAGAACAAAAGACTGTGCTTCCTACACACAAGGACCATATGTAGTTCAAATCTGCTTAGGAAACTGACAAGAACAGTAGCTCCTATTCAGTCCAATACACTGTACTTGCTGGGAACAGATGCGAGTGCTCTTTGCACTGTGTATGGCAATGGGAGCACAATAGTGACTTTCCTTACCAGAAAACAACTCTTGTTCGTAGGAAAAGAAACTGCATGTGATTCAACTCCATTTAGGACTGGGAAACAAACGGTAGCTCGCCTTACAAGAAACACACTCTGCTTTTGAGAAAAGAGCACTCTTCTACTCTACTGTGTTTCCTATGGGGTCCGAACAGTGAGCTTGCTCAGAACAAAAGAACTGTGCTTCCTACACAAGGGCCATATCTAGTTCAATTCTGCTTAGGAACCTGACAAGAACAGTAGATCCTTTTCAGTCCAATACACTGTACTCGCTGCGAACAGACGCCAGTGCTATTTGTCCTGTGTATGGCAATGGCAGCGCAATAGTGACTATTCTTACCATAAAACAACTCTTGCACGAAGGACCAGAAACTGCATGGGATTCCACTCCATTTAGGACTGGGACACAAACGCTAGCTCGCCTTACAAGAAACACACTCTGCTTTTGAGAAAAGAGCACTCTTCTACTCTACTGTGTTTCCTATGCGGTCCAAACAGTGAGCTTGCTCAGAACAAAAGACTGTGCTTCCTACACACAAGGACCATATGTAGTTCAACTCTGCTTAGGAAACTGACAAGAACAATAGCTCCTATTCAGTCCAATACACTATACTTGCTGGGAACAGACGCGAGTGCTATTTGCCCTGTTTATGGCAATGGGAGCACAATAGTGACTTTCCTTACCAGAAAACAACTCTTGTTCGTAGGAAAAGAAACTGCAAGGGATTCAACTCCACATAGGACTGGGAAACAAACACTAGCTCGCCTTACAAGAAACACACTCTGCTTTTGAGAAAAGAGCACTCTTCTACTCTACTGTGTTTCCTGTGGTTTCCGAACATTGAGCTTGCTCAGAACAAAAGAACTGTGCTTCCTACACACAGGGCCATATCTAGTTCAATTCTGCTTAGGAACCTGACAAGAACAGTAGATCCTCTTCAGTTCAATACACTGTACTTGCTGGGAACAGACGCCAGTGCTATTTGTCCTGTGTATGGCAATGGGAGCGCAATAGTGACTATTCTTACCATAAAACAACTCTTGCTCGTAGGACCACAAACTTCATGTGATTCAACTTCATTTAGGACTGGGAAACAAACGCTAGCTCGCCTTACAAGAAACACACTCTGCTTTTGAGAAAAGAGCACTCTTCTACTCAACAGTGTTTCCTATGGGGTCCGAACAGTGAGCTTGCTCAGAACAAAAGAACTGTGCTTCCTACACACGGCCATATGTAGTTCAATTCTGCTTAGGAACCTGACAAGAACAGTAGATCCTCTTCAGTCCAATACACTGTACTTGCTGGGAACAGACGCCAGTGCTATTTGTCCTGTGTATGGCAATGGCAACGCAATAGTGACTCTTCTTACCATAAAACAACTCTTGCTCGTAGGACCAGAAACTGCATGTTATTCCACTCCATTTAAGACTGGGAAACAAACACTAGCTCGCCTTACAATCAACACACTCTGCTTTTGCGAAAAGAGCACTCTTCTACTCTACTGTGTTTCCTATAGGGCCAGAACAGTGGGCTTGCTCAGAACAAAAGAACTGTGCTTCCTACACACACGGCCATATCTAGTTCAACTCTGCTTAGGAACCTGACAAGAACAGTAGATCCTCTTCAGTCCAATACACTGTACTTGCTGGGAACAGAAGCCAGTGCTATTTGTCCTATGTATGGCAATGGCTTCGCAATAGTGACTATTCTTACCATAAAACAACTCTTGCACGTAGGACAAGAAACTGCATGTGATTCCACTCCATTTAGGACTGGGCCACAAACGCTAGCTCGCCTTACAAGAAACACACTCTGCTTTTGAGAAAAGAGCACTCTTCTACTCTACTGTGTTTCCTATAGGGCCAGAACAGTGAGCTTGCTCAGTACAAAAGAACTGGGCTTCCTACACACATGGCCATATCTAGTTCGATTCTGCTCAGGAACCTGACAAGAACAGTAGATCCTCTTTAGTCCAATACACTGTACTTGCTGCGAACAGACGCCAGTGCTATTTGTCCTGTGTATGGCAATGGCAGCACAATAGTGACTCTTCTTACCAGAAAACAACTCTTGCTCGTAGTACTAGAAACTGCATGGGATTCAACTCCATTTAGGACTGCGAAACAAACGCTAGCTCGCCTTACAAGAAACACACTCTGCTTTAGAGAAAGGAGCACTCTTCTACTCTCCTGTGTTTCCTATGGGGTCCAAACAGTGAGCTTGCTCAGAACAAAAGAACTGTGCTTCCTACACACACGGACCATATGTAGTTCAAATCTGCTTAGGAAACTGACAAGAACAGTAGCACCTATTCAGTCCATTACACTGTACTTGCTAAGAACAGACGCGAGTGCTCTTTGCACTGTGTATGGCAATCGGAGCGCAATGTGAGTTTCATTACCAGAAAACAACTCTTGTTCGTAGGACCAGAAACTGCATGTGATTCAACTCCATTTAGGACTAGGAAACAAACGCTAGCTCGCCTTACAAAAACACACTCTGCTTTTGAGAAAAGAGCACTGTTCTACTCTACTATGTTACCTATAGGGCCAAAACAGTGAGCTTGCTCAGAACATAAGAACTGTGCTTCCTACACACACGGGCCATATCTAGTTCAACTCTGCTTAAAAAACTGAAAAGAACATTAGCTCCTCTTCAGTCCGATACACTGTACTTGCTGGGAACAGACGCGAGTACTATTTGCACTGTGTATGGCAATGGGAGCGCAATAGTGACTTTCCTTACCAGAAAACAACTCTTGCTCGTAAGACCAGAAACTGCATGTGATTCAATTCCATTTAGGACTGGGAAACAAATGCTAGCTCGCATTACATGAAACACACACTGCTTTTGAGAAAAGAACACTCTTCTACTCTACTGTGTTTCCTACGGGGTCCGAACAGTGAGCTTGCTCAGAACAAAAGAACTGTGCTTCCTACACACACGGGCCATATCTAGTTGAACTCTGCTTAGGAAACTGACAAGAACAGTAGCTCCTCTTCAGTCAAATACACTGTACTTGCAGGGTACAGACGCGAGGGCTATTTGCACTGTGTATGGCAATTGGAGCACAATATTGACTCGTCTTACCAGAAAACAACGCTTGCTCGTAGGACAAAAAACTGCATCTGACTCAACTCCATTTAGGACTGGGAAACAAACGCTAGCTCGCCTTACAAGAAACACACTCTGCTTTTGAGAAAAGAGCACTCTTCTACTCTACTGTGTTTCCTATGTGTTCCGAACAGTGAGCTTGCTCATAACAAAAGAACTGTGCTTCCTACACACGGCCATATCTAGTTCAAGTCTGCTTAGGAACCTGACAAGAACAGTAGATCCTCTTCAGTCCAATACACCGTACTTGCTGGGAACAGACGCCAGTGCTATTTGTCCTGTGTATGGCAAAGGTAGTGCAAAAGTGACTCTTCTTACCAGAAAACAACTCTTGCTCGTAGGACCAGAAACTGCATGTGATTCAACTCTATTTAGGACTGGGAAACAAACTCTAGCACGCTTTACAAGAAACACACTCTGCTTTTGAGAAAAGAGCACTCTTCTACTCTACTGTGTTTCCTATAGGGCCAGAACAGTGAGCTTGCTCAGAATAAAAGAACTGTGCTTCCTACCCACACGGGCCTTATATAGTTCAACTCTGCTTAGGAAACTGACAAGAACAGTAGCTGCTCTTCAGTCTGATACACTGTACTTGCTGGGAACAGACGCATGTGCTATTTGCACTGTGTATGGCAATGGGAGCGCAATAGTGACTTTCCTTACCAGAAAACAACTCTTGCTCGTAGGACCAGATACTGCATGTGATTCAACTCCATTTAGGACTGGGAAACAAACGCTAGCTCGCCTTAGAAGAAACACACTCTGCTTTAGAGAAAAGAACACTCTTCTACTCTACTGTGTTTCCTATGGGGTCCGAACAGTGAGCTTGCTCAGAACAAAAGAACTGTGCTTCCTACAAACACGGGCCATATTTAGTTCAACTCTTCTTAGGAAACTAACAAGAACAGTAGCTCCTCTTCAGTCCAATACACTGTACTTGCGGAGCACAGACGCGAGTACTATTTGCACTGTGTATGGCAATTGGAGCACAATATTGATTCATCTTACCAGAAAACAACGCTTGCACCTAGGACAAAAAACTGCATGTGACTCAACTCCATTTAGGAATGGGAAACAAACGCTAGCTCGCCTTACAAGAAACACACTCTGCTTATGAGAAAAGAGCACTCTTCTACTCTACTGTGTTTCCTATGGGGGCGAACAGTGAGCTTGCTCAGAACAAAAGAACTGTGCTTCCTACAAACACGGGCCATATTTAGTTCAACTCTTCTTAGGAAACTAACAAGAACAGTAGCTCCTCTTCAGTCCAATACACTGTACTTGCGGAGCACAGACGCGAGTACTATTTGCACTGTGTATGGCAATTGGAGCACAATATTGATTCATCTTACCAGAAAACAACGCTTGCACCTAGGACAAAAAACTGCATGTGACTCAACTCCATTTAGGAATGGGAAACAAACGCTAGCTCGCCTTACAAGAAACACACTGCTTATGAGAAAAGAGCACTCTTCTACTCTACTGTGTTTCCTATAGGGCCAGAACAGTGAGCTTGCTCATAACAAAAGAACTCTGCTTCCTACACACACGGCCATATCTAGTTCAAGTCTGCTAAGGAACCTGACAAGAACAGTAGCTCCTCTTCAGTCCAATACACTGTACTTGCTGGGAACAGACGCCAGTGCTATTTGTCCTGTGTATGGCAATGGCAGCACAATAGTGACTCTTCTTACCAGAAAACAACTCTTGCTCGTAGGACCAGAAACTGCATGTGATTCAACTCCATTTAGGACTGGGAAACAAACTCTAGCACGCTTTACAAGAAAAACACTCTGCTTTTGAGAAAAGAGCACTCTTCTACTCTACTGTGTTTCCTATGGGGCCAGAACAGTGACCTTGCTCAGAAAAAAAGAACTGTGCTTCCTACCCACACGGGTCTTATCTAGTTCAACTCTGCTTAGGAAACTGACAAGAACAGTAGCTCATCTTCAGTCTGATACACTGTACTTGCTGGGAACAGACGCATGTGCTATTTGCACTGTGTATGGCAATGGGAGCACAATAGTGACTTTCCTTACCAGAAAACAACTCTTGCTCGTAGGACCAGGAACTGCATATGATTCCACTCCATTTGGACTGGGAAACAAACGCTAGCTCGCCTTACAAGAAACTCACTGTGCTTTTGAGAAAAGTGCACTCTTCTACTCCACTGTGTTTCCTATGGGGTCCAAACAGTGAGCTTGCTCAGAACAAAGTAACTGTGCTTCCCACACACATGGACCATATCTAGTTAAACTCTGCTTAGGAAACTGACAAGAACAGTAGCTCCTATTCACTCCAATACACTGTACTTGCTGGGAACAGACGCGAGTGCTATTTGCACAGTATATGGCATTTGGAGCGCAATAGTGACTCTTCTTACCAGAAAACAACTCTTGCTCGTAGGACCAAAAACTGCATGTGACTCAACTCCATTTATGACTGGGAAACAAATGCGAGCTCGCCTTACAAGAAACACACTCTGCTTTAGAGAAAAGAGCACTCTTCTACTCTACTGTGTTTCCTATAGGGCCAAAACAGTGAGCTTGCTCAGAACATAAGAACTGTGCTTCCTACACACACGGGCCATATCTAGTTCAACTCTGCTTAAAAAACTGAAAAGAACAGTAGCTCCTCTTCAGTCCGATACACTGTACTTGCTGGAAACAGACGCGAGTACTATTTGCACTGTGTATGGCAATGGGAGCGCAATAGTGACTTTCCTTACCAGAAAACAACTCTTGCTCGTAAGACCAGAAACTGCATGTGATTCAATTCCATTTAGGACTGGGAAACAAATGCTAGCTCGCCTTACATGAAACACACACTGCTTTTGAGAAAAGAACACTCTTCTACTCTACTGTGTTTCCTACGGGGTCCGAACAGTGAGCTTGCTCAGAACAAAAGAACTGTGCTTCCTACACAAACGGGCCATATCTAGTTGAACTCTGCTTAGGAAACTGACAAGAACAGTAGCTCCTCTTCAGTCAAATACGCTGTACTTGCAGGGCACAGACGCGAGGGCTATTTGCACTGTGTATGGCAATTGGAGCACAATATTGACTCGTCTTACCAGAAAACAACGCTTGCTCGTAGGACAAAAAAATGCATCTGACTCAACTCCATTTAGGACTGGGAAACAAACGCTAGCTCGCCTTACAAGAAACACACTCTGCTTTTGAGAAAAGAGCACTCTTCTACTCTACTGTGTTTCCTATGTGTTCCGAACAGTGAGCTTGCTCATAACAAAAGAACTGTGCTTCCTACACACACGGCCATATCTAGTTCAAGTCTGCTTAGGAACCTGACAAGAACAGTAGATCCTCTTCAGTCCAATACACTGTACTTGCTGGGAACAGACGCCAGTGCTATTTGTCCTGTGTATGGCAAAGGTAGTGCAAAAGTGACTCTTCTTACCAGAAAACAACTCTTGCTCGTAGGACCAGAAACTGCATGTGATTCAACTCTATTTAGGACCGGGAAACAAACTCTAGCACGCTTTACAAGAAACACACTCTGCTTTTGAGAAAAGAGCACTCTTCTACTCTACTGTGTTTCCTATAGGGCCAGAACAGTGAGCTTGCTCAGAATAAAAGAACTGTGCTTCCTACCCACACGGGCCTTATCTAGTTCAACTCTGCTTAGGAAACTGACAAGAACAGTAGCTGCTCTTCAGTCTGATACACTGTACTTGCTGGGAACAGACTCATGTGCTATTTGCACTGTGTATGGCAATGGGAGCGCAATAGTGACTTTCCTTACCAGAAAACAACTCTTGCTCGTAGGACCAGATACTGCATGTGATTCAACTCCATTTAGGACTGGGAAACAAACGCTAGCTCGCCTTAGAAGAAACACACTCTGCTTTAGAGAAAAGAGCACTCTTCTACTCTACTGTGTTTCCTATAGGGCCAGAACAGTGAGCTTGCTCAGAACAAAGAACTGTGCTTCCTACACACGGGCCATAACTAGTTCAACTCTGCTTAGGAAACTGACAAAAACAGTAGCTCCACTTCAGTCCAATACACTGTACTTGCTGGGAACAGACGTGATAGATATTTGCACTGTGTATGGCAAGGGGAGCGGAATAGTGACTTTCTTTATCATAAAACAACTCTTGCTCTTAGGACCAGAAACTGCATGGGATTCAACTCCATTTAGGACTGGGAAACAAATGCTAGCTCGCCTTACATGAAACACACTCTGCTTTTGAGAAAAGAGCACTCTTCTACTCTACTGTGTTTCCTATGGGGTCCGAACAGTGAGCTTGCTCAGAACAAAAGAACTGTGCTTCCTACAAACACGGGCCATATCTAGTTCAACTCTGCTTAGGAAACTGACAAGAACAGTACCTCCTCTTCAGTCCAATACACTGTACTTGCGGAGCACAGACGCGAGTACTATTTGCACTGTGTATGGCAATTGGAGCACAATATTGATTCATCTTACCAGAAAACAACGCTTGCACCTAGGACAAAAAACTGCATGTGACTCAACTCCATTTAGGAATGGGAAACAAACGCTAGCTCGCCTTACAAGAAACACACTCTGCTTATGAGAAAAGAGCACTCTTCTACTCTACTGTGTTTCCTATAGGGCCAGAACAGTGAGCTTGCTCATAACAAAAGAACTCTGCTTCCTACACACACGGCCATATCTAGTTCAAGTCTGCTAAGGAACCTGACAAGAACAGTAGCTCCTCTTCAGTCCAATACACTGTACTTGCTGGGAACAGACGCCAGTGCTATTTGTCCTGTGTATGGCAATGGCAGCACAATAGTGACTCTTCTTACCAGAAAACAACTCTTGCTCGTAGGACCAGAAACTGCATGAGATTCAACTCCATTTAGGACTGGGAAACAAACTCTAGCACGCTTTACAAGAAAAACACTCTGCTTTTGAGAAAAGAGCACTCTTCTACTCTACTGTGTTTCCTATAGGGCCAGAACAGTGACCTTGCTCAGAAAAAAAGAACTGTGCTTCCTACCCACACGGGTCTTATCTAGTTCAACTCTGCTTAGGAAACTGACAAGAACAGTAGCTCATCTTCAGTCTGATACACTGTACTTGCTGGGAACAGACGCATGTGCTATTTGCACTGTGTATGGCAATGGGAGCACAATAGTGACTTTCCTTACCAGAAAACAACTCTTGCTCGTAGGACCAGGAACTGCATGTGATTCCACTCCATTTGGACTGGGAAACAAACGCTAGCTCGCCTTACAAGAAACACGCTCTGCTTCAGAGAAAAGAGCACTCTTCTACTCTACTGTGTTTCCTATGGGGTCCAAACAGTGAGCTTGCTCAGAACAAAAGAACTGTGCTACCTACACACACGGACCATATCAAGTTCAGCTCTGCTTAGGAAACTGACAAGAACAGTAGCTCCTCTTCAGTCCAATACATTGTACTTGCTGAGAACAGACGCCAGTGCTATTTGTCCTGTGTAGGGCAATGGCAGCGCAATATTCACTCTTCTTACCAGAAAACAACTCTTGCTCGTAGGACCAGAAACTGCATGGGACTCAACTCCATTTAGGACTGGGAAACAAACGCTAGCTCGCCTTACAAGAAACACACTCTGCTTATGAGAAAAGAGCACTCTTCTACTCTACTGTGTTTCCTACAGGGCCAGAACAGTGAGCTTGCTCATAACAAAAGAACTCTGCTTCCTACACACACGGCCATATCTAGTTCAAGTCTGCTAAGGAACCTGACAAGAACAATAGATCCTCTTCATTCCAATACACTGTACTTGCTGGGAACAGACGCCAGTGCTATTTGTCCTGTGTATGGCAATGGCAGCGCAATAGTGACTCTTCTTACCAGAAAACAACTCTTGCTCGTAGGACCAGAAACTGCATGTGATTCAACTCCATTTAAGACTGGGAAACAAACTCTAGCACGCTTTACAAGAAAAACACTCTGCTTTTGAGAAAAGAGCACTCTTCTACTCTACTGTGTTTCCTATAGGGCCAGAACAGTGACCTTGCTCAGAAAAAAAGAACTGTGCTTCCTACCCACACGGGTCTTATCTAGTTCAACTCTGCTTAGGAAACTGACAAGAACAGTAGATCATCTTCAGTCTGATACACTGTACTTGCTGGGAATAGACGCATGTGCTATTTGCACTGTGTATGGCAATGGGAGCACAATAGTGACTTTCCTTACCAGAAAACAACTCTTGCTCGTAGGACCAGGAACTGCATGTGATTCCACTCCATTTGGACTGGGAAACAAACGCTAGCTCGCCTTACAAGAAACACACTCTGCTTCAGAGAAAAGAGCACTCTTCTACTCTACTGTGTTTCCTATGGGGTCCAAACAGTGAGCTTGCTCAGAACAAAAGAACTGTGCTTCCTACACACACGGACCATATCAAGTTCAGCTCTGCTTAGGAAACTGACAAGAACAGTAGCTCCTCTTCAGTCCAATACATTGTACTTGCTGGGAACAGACGCCAGTGCTATTTGTCCTGTGTAGGGCAATGGCAGCGCAATATTGACTCTTCTTACCAGAAATCAACTCTTGCTCGTAGGACCAGAAACTGCATGGGACTCAACTCCATTTAGGACTGGGAAACAAACGCTAGATCGCCTTACAAGAAACACACTCTGCTTATGAGAAAAGAGCACTCTTCTACTCTACTGTGTTTCCTATAGGGCCAGAACAGTGAGCTTGCTCAGAACAAAAGAACTGTGCTTCCTACACACACGGCCATATCTAGTTCAAGTCTGCTTTGGAACCTGACAAGAACAGTAGATCCTCTTCAGTCCAATACACTGTACTTGCTGGGAACAGACGCCAGTGCTATTTGTCCTGTGTATGGCAAAGGTAGTGCAAAAGTGACTCTTCTTACCAGAAAACAACTCTTGCTCGTAGGACCAGAAACTGCATGTGATTCAACTCTATTTAGGACTGGGAAACAAACTCTAGCACGCTTTACAAGAAACACACTCTGCTTTTGAGAAAAGTGCACTCTTCTACTCTACTGTGTTTCCTATAGGGCCAGAACAGTGAGCTTGCTCAGAATAAAAGAACTGTGCTTCCTACCCACACGGGCCTTATCTAGTTCAACTCTGCTTAGGAAACTGACAAGAACAGTAGCTGCTCTTCAGTCTGATACACTGTACTTGCTGGGAACAGACGCATGTGCTATTTGCACTGTGTATGGCAATGGGAGCGCAATAGTGACTTTCCTTACCAGAAAACAACTCTTGCTCGTAGGACAAGATACTGCATGTGATTCAACTCCATTTAGGACTGGGAAACAAACGCTAGCTCGCCTTAGAAGAAACACACTCTGCTTTAGAGAAAAGAGCACTCTTCTACTCTACTGTGTTTCCTATAGGGCCAGAACAGTGAGCTTGCTCAGAACAAAGAACTGTGCTTCCTACACACGGGCCATAACTAGTTCAACTCTGCTTAGGAAACTGACAAAAACAGAAGCTCCACTTCAGTCCAATACACTGTACTTGCTGGGAACAGACGTGATAGATATTTGCACTGTGTATGGCAAGGGGAGCGGAATAGTGACTTTCTTTACCATAAAACAACTCTTGTTCTTAGGACCAGAAACTGCATGGGATTCAACTCCATTTAGGACTGGGAAACAAATGCTAGCTCGCCTTACATGAAACACACTCTGCTTTTGAGAAAAGAGCACTCTTCTACTCTACTGTGTTTCCTATGGGGTCCGAACAGTGAGCTTGCTCAGAACAAAAGAACTGTGCTTCCTACAAACACGGGCCATATCTAGTTCAACTCTGCTTAGGAAACTAACAAGAACAGTAGCTCCTCTTCAGTCCAATACACTGTACTTGCGGAGCACAGACGCGAGTACTATTTGCACTGTGTATGGCAATTGGAGCACAATATTGATTCATCTTACCAGAAAACAACGCTTGCACCTAGGACAAAAAACTGCATGTGACTCAACTCCATTTAGGAATGGGAAACAAACGCTAGCTCGCCTTACAAGAAACACACTCTGCTTATGAGAAAAGAGCACTCTTCTACTCTACTGTGTTTCCTATAGGGCCAGAACAGTGAGCTTGCTCATAACAAAAGAACTCTGCTTCCTACACACATGGCCATATCTAGTTCAAGTCTGCTAAGGAACCTGACAAGAACAGTAGCTCCTCTTCAGTCCAATACACTGTACTTGCTGGGAACAGACGCCAGTGCTATTTGTCCTGTGTATGGCAATGGCAGCGCAATAGTGACTCTTCTTACCAGAAAACAACTCTTGCTCGTAGGACCAGAAACTGCATGTGATTCAACTCCATTTAGGACTGGGAAACAAACTCTAGCACGCTTTACAAGAAAAACACTCTGCTTTTGAGAAAAGAGCACTCTTCTACTCTACTGTGTTTCCTATAGGGCCAGAACAGTGACCTTGCTCAGAAAAAAAGAACTGTGCTTCCTACCCATATGGGTCTTATCTAGTTCAACTCTGCTTAGGAAACTGACAAGAACAGTAGCTCATCTTCAGTCTGATACACTGTACTTGCTGGGAACAGACGCATGTGCTATTTGCACTGTGTATGGCAATGGGAGCACAATAGTGACTTTCCTTACCAGAAAACAACTCTTGCTCGTAGGACCAGGAACTGCATGTGATTCCACTCCATTTGGACTGGGAAACAAACGCTAGCTCGCCTTACAAGAAACACACTCTGCTTCAGAGAAAAGAGCACTCTTCTACTCTACTGTGTTTCCTATGGGGTCCAAACAGTGAGCTTGCTCAGAACAAAAGAACTGTGCTACCTACACACAGGGACCATATCAAGTTCAGCTCTGCTTAGGAAACTGACAAGAACAGTAGCTCCTCTTCAGTCCAATACATTGTACTTGCTGGGAACAGACGCCAGTGCTATTTGTCCTGTGTAGGGCAATGGCAGCGCAATATTGACTCTTCTTACCAGAAAACAACTCTTGCTCGTAGGACCAGAAACTGCATGGGACTCAACTCCATTTAGGACTGGGAAACAAACGCTAGCTCGCCTTACAAGAAACACACTCTGCTTATGAGAAAAGAGCACTCTTCTACTCTACTGTGTTTCCTACAGGGCCAGAACAGTGAGCTTGCTCATAACAAAAGAACTCTGCTTCCTACACACACGGCCATATCTAGTTCAAGTCTGCTAAGGAACCTGACAAGAACAGTAGATCCTCTTCAATCCAATACACTGTACTTGCTGGGAACAGACGCCAGTGCTATTTGTCCTGTGTATGGCAATGGCAGCGCAATAGTGACTCTTCTTACCAGAAAACAACTCTTGCTCGTAGGACCAGAAACTGCATGTGATTCAACTCCATTTAGGACTGGGAAACAAACTCTAGCACGCTTTACAAGAAAAACACTCTGCTTTTGAGAAAAGAGCACTCTTCTACTCTACTGTGTTTCCTATAGGGCCAGAACAGTGACCTTGCTCAGAAAAAAAGAACTGTGCTTCCTACCCACATGGGTCTTATCTAGTTCAACTCTGCTTAGGAAACTGACAAGAACAGTAGCTCATCTTCAGTCTGATACACTGTACTTGCTGGGAACAGACGCATGTGCTATTTGCACTGTGTATGGCAATGGGAGCACAATAGTGACTTTCCTTACCAGAAAACAACTCTTGCTCGTAGGACCAGGAACTGCATGTGATTCCACTCCATTTGGACTGGGAAACAAACGCTAGCTCGCCTTACAAGAAACACACTCTGCTTCAGAGAAAAGAGCACTCTTCTACTCTACTGTGTTTCCTATGGGGTCCAAACAGTGAGCTTGCTCAGAACAAAAGAACTGTGCTACCTACACACAGGGACCATATCAAGTTCAGCTCTGCTTAGGAAACTGACAAGAACAGTAGCTCCTCTTCAGTCCAATACATTGTACTTGCTGGGAACAGACGCCAGTGCTATTTGTCCTGTGTAGGGCAATGGCAGCGCAATATTGACTCTTCTTACCAGAAAACAACTCTTGCTCGTAGGACCAGAAACTGCATGGGACTCAACTCCATTTAGGACTGGGAAACAAACGCTAGCTCGCCTTACAAGAAACACACTCTGCTTATGAGAAAAGAGCACTCTTCTACTCTACTGTGTTTCCTACAGGGCCAGAACAGTGAGCTTGCTCATAACAAAAGAACTCTGCTTCCTACACACACGGCCATATCTAGTTCAAGTCTGCTAAGGAACCTGACAAGAACAGTAGATCCTCTTCAATCCAATACACTGTACTTGCTGGGAACAGACGCCAGTGCTATTTGTCCTGTGTATGGCAATGGCAGCGCAATAGTGACTCTTCTTACCAGAAAACAACTCTTGCTCGTAGGACCAGAAACTGCATGTGATTCAACTCCATTTAGGACTGGGAAACAAACTCTAGCACGCTTTACAAGAAAAACACTCTGCTTTTGAGAAAAGAGCACTCTTCTACTCTACTGTGTTTCCTATAGGGCCAGAACAGTGACCTTGCTCAGAAAAAAAGAACTGTGCTTCCTACCCACACGGGTCTTATCTAGTTCAACTCTGCTTAGGAAACTGACAAGAACAGTAGATCATCTTCAGTCTGATACACTGTACTTGCTGGGAATAGACGCATGTGCTATTTGCACTGTGTATGGCAATGGGAGCACAATAGTGACTTTCCTTACCAGAAAACAACTCTTGCTCGTAGGACCAGGAACTGCATGTGATTCCACTCCATTTGGACTGGGAAACAAACGCTAGCTCGCCTTACAAGAAACACACTCTGCTTCAGAGAAAAGAGCACTCTTCTACTCTACTGTGTTTCCTATGGGGTCCAAACAGTGAGCTTGCTCAGAACAAAAGAACTGTGCTTCCTACACACACGGACCATATCAAGTTCAGCTCTGCTTAGGAAACTGACAAGAACAGTAGCTCCTCTTCAGTCCAATACATTGTACTTGCTGGGAACAGACGCCAGTGCTATTTGTCCTGTGTAGGGCAATGGCAGCGCAATATTGACTCTTCTTACCAGAAATCAACTCTTGCTCGTAGGACCAGAAACTGCATGGGACTCAACTCCATTTAGGACTGGGAAACAAACGCTAGATCGCCTTACAAGAAACACACTCTGCTTATGAGAAAAGAGCACTCTTCTACTCTACTGTGTTTCCTATAGGGCCAGAACAGTGAGCTTGCTCATAACAAAAGAACTCTGCTTCCTACACACACGGCCATATCTAGTTCAAGTCTGCTAAGGAACCTCACAAGAACAGTAGATCCTCTTCAGTCCAATACACTGTACTTGCTGGGAACAGACGCCAGTGCTATTTGTCCTGTGTATGGCAATGGCAGCGCAATAGTGACTCTTCTTACCAGAAAACAACTCTTGCTCGTAGGACCAGAAACTGCATGTGATTCAACTCCATTTAGTACTGGGAAACAAACTCTAGCACGCTTTCCAAGAAAAACACTCTGCTTTTGAGAAAAGAGCACTCTTCTACTCTACTGTGTTTCCTATAGGGCCAGAACAGTGACCTTGCTCAGAAAAAAAGAACTGTGCTTCCTACCCACACGGGTCTTATCTAGTTCAACTCTGCTTAGGAAACTGACAAGAACAGTAGCTCATCTTCAGTCTGATACACTGTACTTGCTGGGAACAGACGCATGTGCTATTTGCACTGTGTATGGCAATGGGAGCACAATAGTGACTTTCCTTACCAGAAAACAACTCTTGCTCGTAGGACCAGGAACTGCATGTGATTCCACTCCATTTGGACTGGGAAACAAACGCTAGCTCGCCTTACAAGAAACACACTCTGCTTCAGAGAAAAGAGCACTCTTCTACTCTACTGTGTTTCCTATGGGGTCCAAACAGTGAGCTTGCTCAGAACAAAAGAACTGTGCTTCCTACACACACCGACCATATCTAGTTCAACTCTGCTTAGGAAACTGACAAGAACAGTAGCTATTCTTCAGTCCGATACACTGTATTTGCTGGGAACAGAAGCGAGTGCTATTTGCACTGTGTATGGCAATGGGAGCTCACTAGTTACTTTCCTTACCAGAAAACAACTCTTGCTAATAGGACCAGAAACTGCATGTGATTCAACTCTATTTAGGCCTGGGAAACAAACACTAGCTCGCCTTACAAGAAACCACTCTGCTTTTGAGAAAATAGCACTCTTCTACTCTACTGTGTTTCCTATGGGGTCCAAACAGTGAGCTTGCTCAGAACAAAAAACTGTGCTTCCTACACACAAACCATATCTAGTTCAAGTCTGCTTAGGAAATTGACAAGAACAGTAGCTCCTCTTCAGTCAGATACACTGTACATGCTGGGAACAGACGCCAGTGCTATTTGCCCTGTGTAAGGCAATGGGAGCGCAATAGTGAATTTCCTTACCAGAAAACAACTCTTGTTCGTAGGACCAGAAACTGCATGTGATTCAACTCCATTTAGGACTAGGAAAATAATGCTAGCTCGCCTTACAAGAAACACACTCTGCTTTAGAGAAAAGAGCACTCATCTACTATACTGTGTTTCCTATAGGGCCAGAACAGTGAGCTTGCTCAGAACATATGAACTGTGCTTCCTACACACACGGGCCATATCTAGTTCAACTCTGCTTAGGAAACTGACAAGAATAGTAGCTCCTCTTCAGTCCGATACACTGTACTTGCTGGGAACAGACGCCAGTGCTATTTGTCCTGTGTATGGCAGTGGCAGCGCAATAGTGACTTTCCTTACCAGAAAACAACTCTTGCTCGTAGGACCAGAAACTGCATGTGATTCAACTCCATTTAGGACTGGGAAACAAACGCTAGCTCGCCTTACAAGAAACACACTCTGCTTTAGAGAAAAGAGCACTCTTCTACTCCACTGTGTTTCCTACAGGGCCAGAACAGTGAGCTTGCTCAGAACAAAAGAACTGTGCTTCCTACACACGGGCCATATCTAGTTCAACTCTGCTTAGGAAACTGAGAAGAACAGTAGCTCCTCTTCAGTCCAATACACTGTACTTGCTGGGAACAGACGGGAGAGCTATTTGCACTGTATGGCAATGGGAGCGCAATAGTGACTTTCCTTACCAGAAAACAACTCTTGCTCGTAGGACCAGAAATTGCATGTGATTCAACTCCATTTAGGACTGGGAAACAAACGCGAGCTCGCCTTACAAGAAACACACTCTGCTTTAGAGAAAAGAGCACTCTTCTACTCTACTCTGTTTCCTATGGGGTCCAAACAGTGAGCTTGCTCAGAACAAAAGAACTGTGCTTCCTACACACACGGACCATATGTAGATCAACTCTGCTTAGGAAACTGACAAGAACAGTAGCTCCTCTTGAGACCAATACACTGTACTTGCTGGGAACAGACACGAGTGCTATTTGCACTGTGTATGGCATTTGGAACACAATAGTGACTCTTCTTACCAGAAAACATCTCTTGCTCATAGGACCAAAAACTGCATGTGACTCAACTCCATTTAGGACTGGGAAATAAACACGAGCTCGCCTTACAAGAAACACACTCTGCTTTAGAGAAAAGAGCACTCTTCTACTCTACTGTGTTTCCTATAGGGCCAGAACAGTGAGCTTGCTCAGAACATAATAACTGTGCTTCCTAAACACACGGGCCATATCTAGTTCAACTCTGCTTAGGAAACTGACAAGAACAGTAGCTCCTCTTCAGTCTGATACATTGTACTTGCTGGGAAAAGACGCGAGGGCTATTTGCTCTGTGTATGGCAAAGGGAACACAATAGTGACTTTCCTTACCAGAAAACAACTCTTGTTCGTAGGACCAGAAACTGCATGTGATTCAACTCCATTTAGGACTGGGAAACAAATGCTAGCTCGCCTTACAAAAAACACACTCTGCTTTTGAGAAAAGAGCACTCTTCTACTCTACTGTGTTTCCTATGGGGTCCGAACAGTGAGCTTGCTCAGAACAAAAGAACTGTGCTTCCTACACACAAGGCCATATCTAGTTCAATTCTCCTTAGGAACCTGACAAGAACAGTAGATCCTCTTCAGTCCAATACACTGTGCTTGCTGGGAACAGACACCAGTGCTGTTTTTCCTGTGTATGGCAATGGCAGCGCAATAGTGACTCTTCTTACCATAAAACAACTCTTAATCGTAGGACAAGAAACTGCATGTGATTCAACTCCATTTAAGACTGGGAAACAAACGCTAGCTCGCCTTACAAGAAACACACTCTGTTTTAGAGAAAAGAGCACTCTTCTACTCTACTGTGTTTCCTATGGGGTCAAAACAGTGAGCTTGCTCAGAACAAAAGAACTGTGCTTCCTACACACACGGACCATATGTAGTTCAAGTCTGCTTAGGAAACTGACAAGAACAGTAGTTCCTATTCAGACCAATACACTGTACTTGCTGGGAACAGACGCGAATGCTATTTGTCCTGTGTATGGCAATGGGAGCGCAATAGTGACTTTCCTTACCAGAAAACAACTCTTGTTCGTAGGACCAGAAACTGCATGTGATTCAAGTCCATTTAGAGCTAGGAAACAAACGCTAGCTCGCCTTCCAAGAAACACACTCTGCTTTAGAGAAAAGAGCACTCTTCTACTCTACTGTGTTTCCTATAGGGCCAGAACAGTGAGCTTGCTCAGAATATAAGAACTGTGCTTCCTACACACACGGGCCTTATCTAGTTCAAATCTGCTTAAGAAACTGACAAGAACAGTAGCTCCTCTTCAGTCCGATACACTGTACTTGCTGAGAACAGACGCCAGTGCTATTTGTCCAGTGTATGGCAATGGCAGCGCAATAGTGACTATTCTTACCATAAAACAACTCTTGCTCGTAGGACGAGAAACTGCATGTGATTCCACTCCTTTTAGGACTGGGAAACAAACGCTCGCTCGCCTTACAAGAAATACACTCTGCTTTAGAGAAAACAGCACTCTTCTACTCTACTCTGTTTCCTATGGGGTCCAAATGTGAGCTTGCTCAGAACAAAAGAACTGTGCTTCCTACACACGGGCCATATCTAGTTCAACTCTGCTTAGGAAACTGACCAGAACAGTAGCTCCTCTTCAGTCCGATACACTGTACTTGCTGGGAACAGACGCGAGTGCTATTTGCACTGTGTATGGCAATGGGAGCGCAATAGTGACTTTCATTGCCATAAAACCACTCTTGCTCATAGGACCAGAAACTGCATGTGATTCAACTCCATTTAGGACTGGGAAACAAATGCTAGCTCGCCCTACAAGAAACACACTCTGCTTTTGAGAAAACAGCACTCTTCTACTCTACTGTGTTTCCTATGGGGTCCGAACAGTGAGCTTACTCAGAACAAAAGAAGTGTGCTTCCTACACACACGGCCATATCTAGTTCAAGTCTGCTTAGTAACATGACAAGAACAGTAGATCCTCTTCAGTCCAATACACTGTACTTGCAGGGAACAGAGGCCAGTGCTATTTGTCCTGTGTATGGCAAAGGCAGCGCAATAGTGACTCTTCTTACCATAAAACAACTCTTGCTCGTAGGACCAGAAACTGCATGTGATTCAACTCCACTTAGGACTGGGAAACAAACGCTAGCTCGCCTTACAAGAAATACACTCTGCTTTAGAGAAAAGAGCACTCTTCTACTCTACTGTGTTTTCTATAGGGCCAGAACAGTGAGCTTGCTCAGAACAAAAGAACTGTGCTTCCTACACAAGGGCCAGATCTAGTTCAACTCTGCTTAGGAAACTGACAAGAACAGTAGCTCCTATTCAGTCCAATATACTGTACTTGCTGGGAACAGACGCGAGTGCTATTTGCACTGTGCATGGCATTTTGAGCGCAATAGTGACTCTTCTTACGATAAAACAACTCTTGCTCGTAGGACCAGAAGCTGCATGTGATTCAACTCCATTTAGGTCTGGGAAACAAACCCGAGCTCGCCTTACAAGAAAGACACTCTGCTTTAGAGAAAAGAGCACTCTTCTACTCTACTGTGTTTCCTATAGGGCCAGAACAGTGAGCTTGCTCAGAACATAATAACTGTGCTTCCTACACACACGGGCCATATCTACTTCAACTCTGCTTAGGAAACTGACAAGAACAGTAGCTCCTCTTCAGTCTGATACACTGTGCTTGCTGGGAACAGACGCGAGTGCTATTTGCACTGTGTATGGCATTTGGAGCACAATAGTGACTCTTCTTACCAGAAAACAACTCTTGCTCGTAGGACCAAAAACTGCCTGTGACTCAACTCCATTTAGGACTGGGAAACAAACGCGAGCTCGCCTTACAAGAAACACACTCTGCTTTAGAGAAAATAGCACTCTTCTACTATACTGTGTTTCCTATAGGGCCAGAACAGTGAGCTTGCTCAGAACATAAGAACTGTGCTTCCTACCCACACGGGCCTTATCTAGTTCAACTCTGCTTAGGAAACTGACAAGAACAGTAGCTGCTCTTCAGTCTGATACACTGTACTTGCTGGGAACAGACGCATGTGCTATTTGCACTGTGTATGGCAATGGGAGCACAATAGTGACTTTCCTTACCAGAAAACAACTCTTGCTCGTAGGACCAGATACTGCATGTGATTCAACTCCATTTAGGACTAGGAAACAAACGCTAGCTCGCCTTAGAAGAAACACACTCTGCTTTAGAGAAAAGAGCACTCTTCTACTCTACTGTGTTTCCTATAGGGCCAGAACAGTGAGCTTGCTCAGAACAAAGAACTGTGCTTCCTACACACGGGCCATAACTAGTTCAACTCTGCTTAGGAAACTGACAAAAACAGTAGCTCCACTTCAGTCCAATACACTGTACTTGCTGGGAACAGACGTGATAGATATTTCCACTGTGTATGGCAAGGGGAGCGGAATAGTGACTTTCTTTACCATAAAACAACTCTTGTTCTTAGGACCAGAAACTGCATGGGATTCAACTCCATTTAGGACTGGGAAACAAATGCTAGCTCGCCTTACATGAAACACACTCTGCTTTTGAGAAAAGAGCACTCTTCTACTCTACTGTGTTTCCTATGGGGTCCGAACAGTGAGCTTGCTCAGAACAAAAGAACTGTGCTTCCTACAAACACGGGCCATATCTAGTTCAACTCTGCTTAGGAAACTAACAAGAACAGTACCTCCTCTTCAGTCCAGTACACTGTACTTGCGGAGCACAGACGCGAGTACTATTTGCACTGTGTATGGCAATTGGAGCACAATATTGATTCATCTTACCAGAAAACAACGCTTGCACCTAGGACAAAAAACTGCATGTGACTCAACTCCATTTAGGAATGGGAAACAAACGCTAGCTCGCCTTACAAGAAACACACTCTGCTTATGAAAAAAGAGCACTCTTCTACTCTACTGTGTTTCCTATAGGGCCAGAACAGTGAGCTTGCTCATAACAAAAGAACTCTGCTTCCTACACACACGGCCATATCTAGTTCAAGTCTGCTAAGGAACCTGACAAGAACAGTAGCTCCTCTTCAGTCCAATACACTGTACTTGCTGGGAACAGACGCCAGTGCTATTTGTCCTGTGTATGGCAATGGCAGCACAATAGTGACTCTTCTTACCAGAAAACAACTCTTGCTCGTAGGACCAGAAACTGCATGTGATTCAACTCCATTTAGGACTGGGAAACAAACTCTAGCACGCTTTACAAGAAAAACACTCTGCTTTTGAGAAAAGAGCACTCTTCTACTCTACTGTGTTTCCTATAGGGCCAGAACAGTGACCTTGCTCAGAAAAAAAGAACTGTGCTTCTTACCCACACGGGTCTTATCTAGTTCAACTCTGCTTAGGAAACTGACAAGAACAGTAGCTCATCTTCAGTCTGATACACTGTACTTGCTGGGAACAGACGCGAGTGCTATTTGCACTGTATATGGCATTTGGAGCGCAATAGTGACTCTTCTTACCAGAAAACAACTCTTGCTCGTAGGACCAAAAACTGCATGTGACTCAACTCCATTTATGACTGGGAAACAAATGCGAGCTCGCCTTACAAGAAACACACTCTGCTTTAGAGAAAAGAGCACTCTTCTACTCTACTGTGTTTCCTATAGGGCCAAAACAGTGAGCTTGCTCAGAACATAAGAACTGTGCTTCCTACACACACGGGCCATATCTAGTTCAACTCTGCTTAAAAAACTGAAAAGAACAGTAGCTCCTCTTCAGTCCGATACACTGTACTTGCTGGGAACAGACGCGAATACTATTTGCACTATGTATGGCAATGGGAGCGCAATAGTGACTTTCCTTACCAGAAAACAACTCTTGCTCGTAAGACCAGAAACTGCATGTGATTCAATTCCATTTAGGACTGGGAAACAAATGCTAGCTCGCCTTACATGAAACACACACTGCTTTTGAGAAAAGAACACTCTTCTACTCTACTGTGTTTCCTACGGGGTCCGAACAGTGAGCTTGCTCAGAACAAAAGAACTGTGCTTCCTACACACACGGGCCATATCTAGTTGAACTCTGCTTAGGAAACTGACAAGAACAGTAGCTCCTCTTCAGTCAAATACACTGTACTTGCAGGGTACAGACGCGAGGGCTATTTGCACTGTGTATGGCAATTGGAGCACAATATTGACTCGTCTTACCAGAAAACAACGCTTGCTCGTAGGACAAAAAAATGCATCTGGCTCAACTCCATTTAGGACTGGGAAACAAACGCTAGCTCGCCTTACAAGAAACACACTCTGCTTTTGAGAAAAGAGCACTCTTCTACTCTACTGTGTTTCCTATGTGTTCCGAACAGTGAGCTTGCTCATAACAAAAGAACTGTGCTTCCTACACACACGGCCATATCTAGTTCAAGTCTGCTTAGGAACCTGACAAGAACAGTAGATCCTCTTCAGTCCAATACACTGTACTTGCTGGGAACAGACGCCAGTGCTATTTGTCCTGTGTATGGCAAAGGTAGTGCAAAAGTGACTCTTCTTACCAGAAAACAACTCTTGCTCGTAGGACCAGAAACTGCATGTGATTCAACTCTATTTAGGAC
Source organism: Peromyscus eremicus (assembly GCF_949786415.1). Lineage (NCBI taxonomy): Eukaryota > Metazoa > Chordata > Mammalia > Rodentia > Cricetidae > Peromyscus > Peromyscus eremicus. The sequence continues at coordinate 49,476 of NW_026734434.1, read as the reverse complement.
TGGGAAACAAACTCTAGCACGCTTTACAAGAAACACACTCTGCTTTTGAGAAAAGAGCACTCTTCTACTCTACTGTGTTTCCTATAGGGCCAGAACAGTGAGCTTGCTCAGAATAAAAGAACTGTGCTTCCTACCCACACGGGCCTTATCTAGTTCAACTCTGCTTAGGAAACTGACAAGAACAGTAGCTGCTCTTCAGTCTGATACACTGTACTTGCTGGGAACAGACGCATGTGCTATTTGCACTGTGTATGGCAATGGGAGCGCAATAGTGACTTTCCTTACCAGAAAACAACTCTTGCTCGTAGGACCAGATACTGCATGTGATTCAACTCCATTTAGGACTGGGAAACAAACGCTAGCTCGCCTTAGAAGAAACACACTCTGCTTTAGAGAAAAGAGCACTCTTCTACTCTACTGTGTTTCCTATAGGGCCAGAACAGTGAGCTTGCTCAGAACAAAGAACTGTGCTTCCTACACACGGGCCATAACTAGTTCAACTCTGCTTAGGAAACTGACAAAAACAGTAGCTCCACTTCAGTCCAATACACTGTACTTGCTGGGAACAGACGTGATAGATATTTGCACTGTGTATGGCAAGGGGAGCGGAATAGTGACTTTCTTTACCATAAAACAACTCTTGTTCTTAGGACCAGAAACTGCATGGGATTCAACTCCATTTAGGACTGGGAAACAAATGCTAGCTCGCCTTACATGAAACACACTCTGCTTTTGAGAAAAGAGCACTCTTCTACTCTACTGTGTTTCCTATGGGGTCCGAACAGTGAGCTTGCTCAGAACAAAAGAACTGTGCTTCCTACAAACACGGGCCATATCTAGTTCAACTCTGCTTAGGAAACTGACAAGAACAGTACCTCCTCTTCAGTCAAATACACTGTACTTGCGGAGCACAGACGCGAGTACTATTTGCACTGTGTATGGCAATTGGAGCACAATATTGATTCATCTTACCAGAAAACAACGCTTGCACCTAGGACAAAAAACTGCATGTGACTCAACTCCATTTAGGAATGGGAAACAAACGCTAGCTCGCCTTACAAGAAGCACACTCTGCTTATGAGAAAAGAGCACTCTTCTACTCTACTGTGTTTCCTATAGGGCCAGAACAGTGAGCTTGCTCATAACAAAAGAACTCTGCTTCCTACCCACACGGGTCTTATCTAGTTCAACTCTGCTTAGGAAACTGACAAGAACAGTAGCTCATCTTCAGTCTGATACACTGTACTTGCTGGGAACAGACGCATGTGCTATTTGCACTGTGTATGGCAATGGGAGCACAATAGTGACTTTCCTTACCAGAAAACAACTCTTGCTCGTAGGACCAGGAACTGCATGTGATTCCACTCCATTTGGACTGGGAAACAAACGCTAGCTCGCCTTACAAGAAACACACTCTGCTTCAGAGAAAAGAGCACTCTTCTACTCTACTGTGTTTCCTATGGGGTCCAAACAGTGAGCTTGCTCAGAACAAAAGAACTGTGCTTCCTACACACACCGACCATATCTAGTTCAACTCTGCTTAGGAAACTGACAAGAACAGTAGCTATTCTTCAGTCCGATACACTGTATTTGCTGGGAACAGAAGCGAGTGCTATTTGCACTGTGTATGGCAATGGGAGCTCACTAGTTACTTTCCTTACCAGAAAAAAACTCTTGCTAATAGGACCAGAAACTGCATGTGATTCAACTCCATTTAGGCCTGGGAAACAAACACTAGCTCGCCTTCCAAGAAACACACTCTGCTTTTGAGAAAATAGCACTCTTCTACTCTACTGTGTTTCCTATGGGGTCCAAACAGTGAGCTTGCTCAGAACAAAAAACTGTGCTTCCTACACACAAACCATATCTAGTTCAACTCTGCTTAGGAAACTGACAAGAACAGTAGCTCCTTTTCAGTCCGATACACTGTAATTCCTGGGATCAGACGCGAGTGCTATTTGCACTGTGTATGGCAATGGGAGCGCAATAGTGACTTTCCTTACCAGAAAACAACTCTTGCTCGTAGGACCAGAAACTGCATGTGATTCAACTTCATTTAGGACTGGGAAACAAATGCTAGCTCGCCTTACATGAAACACACTCTGCTTTTGAGAAAAGAGCACTCTTCTACTCTACTTTGTTTCCTATGGTGTCCGAACAGTGAGCTTGCTCAGAACAAAAGAACTGTGCTTCCTACACACACGGGCTGTATCTAGTTCAACTCTGCTTAGGAAACTGACAAGAACAGTAGCTCCTCTTCAGTCCAATACACTGTACTTGCGTGGAACAGACGCGAGGGCTATTTGCACTGTGTATGGCTATTGGAGCACAATAGTGACTTCATTACCAGAAAACAACTCTTGCTCGTAGGACGAGAAACTGCATGTGATTCAACTCCATTTAGGACTGGGAAACAAACGCTAGCTCGCCTTACAAGAAACACACTCTGCTTTTGAGAAAAGAGCACTCTTCTACTCTACTGTGTTTCCTATAGGGCCAGAACAGTGAGCTTGCTCGGAACATAAGAACTGTGCTTCCTACACACACGGGCCTTATCTAGTTCAACTCTGCTTAGGAAATTGACAAGAACAGTAGCTCCTCTTCAGTCAGATACACTGTACATGCTGGGAACAGACGCCAGTGCTATTTGCCCTGTGTAAGGCAATGGGAGCGCAATAGTGAATTTCCTTACCAGAAAACAACTCTTGTTCGTAGGACCAGAAACTGCATGTGATTCCACTCCATTTAGGACTGGGAAACAAACGCTAGCTTGCCTTACAAGAAACACACTCTGCTTTTGAGAAAAGAGCACTCTTCTACTCTACTGTGTTTCCTATGTGGTCCAAAGAGTGAGCTTGCTCAGAACAAAAGAACTGTGCTTCCTACACACGGGGCATATCTAGTTCAACTCTGCTTAGGAAACTGACAAGAACAGTAGCTCCTCTTCATCCGATACACTGCACTTGCTGGGAACAGACGCGAGTGCTATTTGCACTGTGTATGGCAATGGGAGCGCAATAGTGACTTTCCTTACCAGAAAACAACTCTTGTTCGTAGGACCAGAAACTGCATGTGATTCAACTCCCTTTAGGACTAGGAAACAAACGCTAGCTCTCCTTACAAGAAACACACTCTGCTTTTGAGAAAAGAGCACTCTTCTACTCTCTCGTGTTTCTTATAGGGCCAGAACAGTGAGCTTGCTTTGAACAAAAGGACTGTGCTTCCTACACACACGGGCCAAATCTAGTTCAACTCTGCTTAGGAAACTGACACGAACAGTAGCTCCTCTTCATTCCAATACACTGTACTTGCTGGAAACAGACGCGAGTGCTATTTGCACTGTGTATGGCATTTGGAGCGCAATAGTGACTCTTCTTACCATAAAACAACTCTTGCTCCTAGGACCAAAAACTGCCTGTGACTCAAATCCATTTAGGATTGGGAAACAAACCCGAGCTCACCTTACAAGAAACACACTCTGCTTTAGAGAAAAGAGCACTCTTTTACTCAACTGTGTTTCCTATGGGGTCCGAACAGTGAGCTTTCTCAGAACAAAAGATCTGTGCTTCCTACACACACGGCCATATCTAGTTCAATTCTGCTTAGGAACCTGACAAGAACAGTAGATCCTCTTCAGTCAAATACACTGTACTTGCTGCGAACAGACGCCAGTGCTATTTGCACTGTGTATGGCAATGGGAGCGCAAGAGTGACTTTCCTTACCAGAAAACAACTCTTGTTCGTAGGACCAGAAACTGCATGTGATTCAACTCCATTTAGGACTGGGAAATAAATGCTAGCTCGCCCTACATGAAACACACTCTGCTTTTGAGAAAAGAGCACTCTTCTACTCTACTGTGTTTCCTATGGGGTCCGAACAGTAAGCTTACTCAGAACAAAAGAAGTGTGCTTCCTACACACACGGCCATATCTAGTTCAAGTCTGCTTAGTAACATGACAAGAACAGTAGATCCTCTTCAGTCCAATACACAGTACTTGCTGGGAACAGAGGCCAGTGCTATTTGTCCTGAGTATGGCAAAGGCAGCGCAATAGTGACTCTTCTTACCATAAAACAAGTCTTGCTCGTAGGACCAGAAACTGCATGTGATTCAACTCCACTTCGGACTGGGAAACAAACGCTAGCTCGCCTTACAAGAAATACACTCTGCTTTAGAGAAAAGAGCACTCTTCTACTCTACTGTGTTTCCTATAGGGCCAGAACAGTGAGCTTGCTCAGAACAAAAGAACTGTGCTTCCTACACAAGGGCCAGATCTAGTTCAACTCTGCTTAGGAAACTGACAAGAACAGTAGCTCCTATTCAGTCCAATATACTGTACTTGCTGGGAACAGACGCGAGTGCTATTTGCACTGTGCATGGCATTTTGAGCGCAATAGTGACTCTTCTTACCATAAAACAACTCTTGATCGTAGGACCAGAAACTGCATGTGATTCAACTCCATTTAGGACTGGGAAACAAACACGAGCTCGCCTTACAAGAAACACACTCTGCTTTAGAGAAAAGAGCACTCTTCTACTCTACTGTGTTTCCTATAGGGCCAGAACAGTGAGCTTGCTGAGAACATAATAACTGTGCTTCCTACACACACGGGCCATATCTACTTCAACTCTGCTTAGGAAACTGACAAGAACAGTAGCTCCTCTTCAGTCCGATACACTGTACTTGCTGAGAACAGACTCGAGTGCTATTTGCACTGTGTATGGCAATTGGAGCACAATAGCGACTCGTCTTACCAGAAAACAACTCTTGCTCGTAGGATCAGAAACTGCATGTGACTCAACTCCATTTAGGACTGGGAAACAAACTCTAGCTCGCCTTAGAAGAAACACACTCTGCTTTTGAGAAAAGAGCACTCTTCTACTCTACTGTGTTTCTTATAGGGCCAGAACAGTGAGCTTGCTCAGAACAAAAGAACTGTGCTTCCTACACACACGGGCCATATCTAGTTCAACTCTGCTTAGGAACCTGACAAGAACAGAAGCTCCTCTTCAGTCCGATACACTGTATTTGCTGGGATCAGACGCCAGTGCTATTTGTCTTGTGTATGGCAATGGCAGCGCAATAGTGACTTTCCTTACCAGAAAACAACTCTTGCTCGTAGGACCAGAAACTGCATGTGATTGAACTCCATTTAGGACTGGGAAACAAACGCTAGCTCGCCTTACAAGAAACACACTCTGCTTTTGAAATAAGAGCACTCTTCTACTCTACTGTGTTTTCTATAGGGCCAGAACAGTGAGCTTGCTCAGAACATAAGAACTGTGCTTCCTACACAAACGGGCCATATCTAGTTCAACTCTGCTTAGGAAACTGTCAAGAACAGTAGCTCCTCTTCAGTCCGACACAGTGTACTTGCTGGGAACAGACGCGAGTGCTATTTGCACTGTGTATGGCAAAGGGAGCGCAATAGTGACTTTCCTTACTAGAAAACAACTCTTGCTCGTAGGACCAGAAACTGCATGTGATTCAACTCCACTTAGGACTGGGAAACAAACGCTAGCTCGCCTTACAAAAAACACACTCTGCTTTTGAGAAAAGAGCACTCTTCTCTACTGTGTTTCCTATGGGGTCCGAACAGTGAGCTTGCTCAGAACAAAAGAACTGTGCTTCCTACACACACGGCCATATCTAGTTCAATTCTGCTTAGGAACCTGACAAGAACAGTAGATCCTCTTCAGTCAAATACACTGTGCTTGCTGGAAACAGACACCAGTGCTATTTGTCCTGTGTATGGCAATGGCAGCGCAATAGTGACTCTTCTTACCATAAAACAACTCTTGCTCGTAGGACCAGAAACTGCATGTGATTCAACTCCATTTAGGACTGGGAAACAAACGCTAGCTCGCCTTACAAGAAACACACTCTGCTTTACAGAAAAGAGCACTCTTCTACTCCACTGTGTTTCCTACAGGGCCAGAACAGTGAGCTTGCTCAGGACAAAAGAACTGTGCTTCCTACACACGGGCCAGATCTAGTTCAACTCTGCTTAGGAAACTGACAAGAACAGTAGCTCCTATTCAGTCCAATACACTGTGCTTGCTGGGAACAGACACGAGTGCTATTTGCACTGTGTATGGCATTTGGAGCGCAATAGTGACTCTTCTTACTAGAAACCAACTCTTGCTCGAAGGACGAAAAACTGCCTGTGACTCAACTCCATTTAGGACTGGGAAACAAACGCTAGCTTGCCTTACAAGAAACACATTCTGCTTTAGAGAAAAGAGCACTCTTCTACTCTACTGTGTTTCCTATGGGGTCCGAACAGTGAGCTTGATCAGAACAAAAGATCTGTGCTTCCTACACACACTGCCATATCTAGTACAATTCTACTTAGGAACCTGACAAGAACAGTAGATCCTCTTCAGTCCAATACACTGTACTTGCTGGGAACAGACCCCAGTGCTATTTGTCCTGTGTCTGGCAATGGCAGCGCAATAGTAACTCTTCTTACCAGAAAACAACTCTTGCTCGTAGGACCAGAAACTGCATGTGATTCAACTCCGTTTAGGACTGGGAAACAAACGCTAGCTCGCCTTACAAGAAACACACTCTGCTTTAGAGAAAAGAGCACTCTTCTACTCTACTGTGTTTCCTATTGGTTCCAAACAGTGAGCTCACTCAGAACAAAAGAACTGTGCTTCCTACACAAGGGCCATATCTAGTTCAACTCTGCTTTCGAAACTGACAAGAACAGTAGCTCCTATTCAGTCCAATACACTGTACTTGCTGAGAACAGACTCGAGTGCTATTTGCACTGTGTATGGCAATGGGAGTGCAATAGTGACTTTCCTTACCAGAAAAAAACTCTTGCTCGTAGGACCAAAAAACTGCATTTGATTCAACTCCATTTAGGATTGGGAAACAAACGCTAGCTTGCCTTACAAGAAACACACTCTGCTTTTGAGAAAAGAGCACTCTTCTACTCTACTGTGTTTCCTATAGGGCCAGAACAGTGAGCTTGCTCAGAACAAATGAACTATGCTTCCTAGACACACCGGCCATATCTAGTTCAACTCTGCTTAGGAAACTGAGAAGAACAGTAGCTCCTCTTCAGTCCAATACACTGTACTTGCTGGGAACAGACGGGAGAGCTATTTGCACTGTATGGCAATGGGAGCGCAATAGTGACTTTCCTTACCAGAAAACAACTCTTGCTCGTAGGACCAGAAATTGCATGTGATTCAACTCCATTTAGGACTGGGAAACAAACGTGAGCTCGCCTTACAAGAAACACACTCTGCTTTAGAGAAAAGAGCACTCTTCTACTCTACTCTGTTTCCTATGGGGTCCAAACAGTGAGCTTGCTCAGAACAAAGAACTGTGCTTCCTACACACACGGACCATATGTAGATCAACTCTGCTTAGGAAACTGACAAGAACAGTAGCTCCTCTTGAGACCAATACACTGGACTTGCTGGGAACAGACACGAGTGCTATTTGCACTGTGTATGGCATTTGGAGCACAATAGTGACTCTTCTTACCAGAAAACATCTCTTGCTCATAGGACCAAAAACTGCATGTGACTCAACTCCATTTAGGACTGGGAAATAAACACGAGCTCGCCTTACAAGAAACACACTCTGCTTTAGAGAAAAGAGCACTCTTCTACTCTACTGTGTTTCCTATAGGGCCAGAACAGTGAGCTTGCTCAGAACATAATAACTGTGCTTCCTAAACACACGGGCCATATCTAGTTCAACTCTGCTTAGGAAACTGACAAGAACAGTAGCTCCTCTTCAGTCTGATACACTGTACTTGCTGGGAAAAGACGCGAGGGCTATTTGCTCTGTGTATGGCAAAGGGAGCACAATAGTGACTTTCCTCACCAGAAAACAACTCTTGTTCGTAGGACCAGAAACTGCATGTGATTCAACTCCATTTAGGACTGGGAAACAAATGCTAGCTCGCCTTACAAAAAACACACTCTGCTTTTGAGAAAAGAGCACTCTTCTACTCTACTGTGTTTCCTATGGGGTCCGAACAGTGAGCTTGCTCAGAACAAAAGAACTGTGCTTCCTACACACAAGGCCATATCTAGTTCAATTCTCCTTAGGAACCTGACAAGAACAGTAGATCCTCTTCAGTCCAATACACTGTGCTTGCTGGGAACAGACACCAGTGCTGTTTTTCCTGTGTATGGCAATGGCAGCGCAATAGTGACTCTTCTTACCATAAAACAACTCTTAATCGTAGGACAAGAAACTGCATGTGATTCAACTCCATTTAAGACTGGGAAACAAACGCTAGCTCGCCTTACAAGAAACACACTCTGTTTTAGAGAAAAGAGCACTCTTCTACTCTACTGTGTTTCCTATGGGGTCAAAACAGTGAGCTTGCTCAGAACAAAAGAACTGTGCTTCCTACACACACGGACCATATGTAGTTCAACTCTGCTTAGGAAACTGACAAGAACAGTAGTTCCTATTCAGACCAATACACTGTACTTGCTGGGAACAGACGCGAATGCTATTTGTCCTGTGTATGGCAATGGGAGCGCAATAGTGACTTTCCTTACCAGAAAACAACTCTTGTTCGTAGGACCAGAAACTGCATGTGATTCAAGTCCATTTAGAGCTAGGAAACAAACGCTAGCTCGCCTTCCAAGAAACACACTCTGCTTTAGAGAAAAGAGCACTCTTCTACTCTACTGTGTTTCCTATAGGGCCAGAACAGTGAGCTTGCTCAGAATATAAGAACTGTGCTTCCTACACACACGGGCCTTATCTAGTTCAAATCTGCTTAAGAAACTGACAAGAACAGTAGCTCCTCTTCAGTCCGATACACTGTACTTGCTGGGAACAGACGCCAGTGCTATTTGTCCAGTGTATGGCAATGGCAGCGCAATAGTGACTATTCTTACCATAAAACAACTCTTGCTCGTAGGACCAGAAACTGCATGTGATTCCACTCCTTTTAGGACTGGGAAACAAACGCTTGCTCGCCTTACAAGAAATACACTCTGCTTTAGAGAAAAGAGCACTCTTCTACTCTACTCTGTTTCCTATGGGGTCCAAATGTGAGCTTGCTCAGAACAAAAGAACTGTGCTTCCTACACACGGGCCATATCTAGTTCAACTCTGCTTAGGAAACTGACCAGAACAGTAGCTCCTCTTCAGTCCGATACACTGTACTTGCTGGGAACAGACGCGAGTGCTATTTGCACTGTGTATGGCAATGGGAGCGCAATAGTGACTTTCATTGCCATAAAACCACTCTTGCTCGTAGGACCAGAAACTGCATGTGATTCAACTCCATTTAGGACTGGGAAACAAATGCTAGCTCGCCCTACAAGAAACACACTCTGCTTTTGAGCAAAGAGCACTCTTCTACTCTACTGTGTTTCCTATAGGGCCAGAACAGTGAGCTTGCTCAGAACATAAGAACTGTGCTGCCTACACACACGGGCCTTATCTAGTTCAACTCTGCTTAAGAAACTGACAAGAACAGTAGCTCCTCTTCAGTCTGATACACTGTTCTTGCTGGGAACAGACGCATGTGCTATTTGCACTGTGTCTGGCAATGGGAGCACAATAGTGACATTCCTACCAGAAAACATTTCTTGCTCGTAGGACCACAAACTGCATGTGATTCAACGCCATTTAGGACTGGGAAACAAACGCTAGCACGCCTTACAAGAACCACACTCTGCTTTAGAGAAAAGAGCACTCTTCTACTCTACTGTGTTTCCTATGGGGTCAAAACAGTGAGCTTGCTCGGAACAAAAGAACTGTGCTTCCTACACACACGGCCCATATCTAGTTCAACTCTGCTTAGGAAACTGACAAGAACAGTAGCTCCTCTTCAGTCAGATACACTGTACTTGCTGAGAACAGACACGCGTGCTACTTGCACTGTGTATGGCAATTGGAGCACAATAGTGACTCGTCTTACCAGAAAACAACTCTTGATCGTAGGACAAAAAACTGCATGTGACTCAACTCCATTTAGAACTGGGAAACAAACTCTAGCTCGCCTTACAAGAAACACACTCTGCTTTTTAGAAAAGAGCAATCTTCTACTCTACTGTTTTTCCTATAGGGCCAGAACAGTGAGCTTGCTCAGAACTTAAGAACTGTGCTGCCTACACACACGGGTCTTATCTAGTTCAACTCTGCTTAGGAAACTGACAAGAACAGTAGCTCCTCTTCAGTCCGATACACTGTACTTACTGGGAACAGACGCATGTGCTATTTGTACTGTGTCTGGCAATGGGAGCGCAATAGTGACTTTCCTACCAGAAAACATTTCTTGCTCGTAGGACCACAAACTGCATGTGAATCAACGCCATTTAGGACTGGGAAACAAACGCTAGCCTGCCTTACAAGAAACACACTCTGCTTTAGAGAAAAGAGCACTCTTCTACTCTACTGTGTTTCCTATGGGGTCAAAACAGTGAGCTTGCTCGGAACAAAAGAACTGTGCTTCCTACACACACGTACCATATGTAGTTCAACTCTGCTTAGGAAACTGACAAGACCAGTAGTTCCTATTCAGTCCAATACACTGTACTTGCTGGGAACAGACGTGAATGCTATTTGTCCTGTGTATGGCAATGGGAGCACAATAGTGACTTTCCTTACCAGAAAACATCTCTTCCTCATAGGACCAAAAACTGCCTGTGACTCAACTCCATTTAGGACTGGGAAACAAACCCGAGCTCGCCTTACAAGAAACACACTCTGCTTTAGAGAAAATAGCACTCTTCTACTATACTGTGTTTCCTATAGGGCCAGAACAGTGAGCTTGCTCAGAACATAATAACTGTGCTTCCTACACAGACGGGCCAATTCTAGTTCAACTCTGCTTAGGAAACTGACAAGAACAGTAGCTGCTCTTCAGTCAGATACACTGTACTTGCTGAGAACAGACGCGCGAGCTTCTTGGACTCTGTATGGCAATTGGAGCACAATAGTGACTCGTCTTACCAGAAAACAACTCTTGCTCGTAGGACAAAAAACTGCATGTGACTCAACTCCATTTAGGACTGGGAAACAAACTCTAGCTCGCCTTACAAGAAACACACTCTGCTTTTGAGAAAAGAGCACTCTTCTACTCTACTGTGTTTCCTATAGGGCCAGAACAGTGAGCTTGCTCAGATCAAATGAATTGTGCTTCCTAGACACACGGGCCATATCTAGTTCAACACTGCTTAGGAAACTGACAAGAAGAGTAGCTCCTCTTCAGTCCGATACAGTGTACTTGCTCGGAACAGATGCGAGTGCTATTTGCACTGTGTATGGCAATGGGAGCACAATAGTGACTTTCCTTACCAGAAAACAACTCTTGCTCGTAGGACCAGAAACAGCATGTGATTCAACTCCGTTTAGGACTGGGAAACAAATGCTAGCACACCTTACATGAAACACACTCTGCTTTTGAGAAAAGAGCTCTCTCCTACTCTACTGTGTTTCCTATGGGGTCCGAACAGTGAGCTTGCTCAGAATATAATAACTGTGCTTCCTACACACATGGGAGATATCTAGTTCAACTCTGCTTAGGAAACTGACACGAACAGTAGCTCCTCTTCAGTACAATACACTGTACTTGCTGGGAACAGACGCGAGTGCTATTTGCACTGTGTATGGCATTTGGAGCACAATAGTGACTCTTCTTACCAGAAAACAACCCTTGCTCGTAGGACCAAAAACTGCATGTAACTCAACTCCATTTAGGACTGGGAAACAAACGCTAACTCGCCTTACAAGAAACACACTCTGCTTTAGAGAAAAGATCACTCTTCTACTCTACTGTGTTTCCTATAGGGCCAGAACAGTGAGCTTGCTCAGAACATAATAACTGTGCTTCCTAAACACACGGGCCATATCTAGTTCAACTCTGCTTAGGAAACTGACAGGAACAGTAGCTCTTCTTCAGTCCGATACACTGTACTTGCTGGGAACATACGCGAGTGCTATTTGCACTGTGTATGTCAAAGGGAGCACAATAGTGACATTCCTTACCAGAAAACAACTCTTGCTCGTAGGACCAGAAACTGCATGGGATTCAACTCCATTTAGGACTTGGAAACAAACGATAGCTTGCTTTACAAAAAACACACTCTGCTTTTGAGAAAAGAGCACTCTTCTACTCTACTGTGTTTCCTATGGGGTCCGAACAGTGAGCTTGCTCAGAACAAAAGAACTGTGCTTCCTACACACACGGCCATATCTAGTTCAATTCTGCTTAGGAACCTGACAAGAACAGTAGATCCTCTTCAGTCCAATACACTGTACTTGCTGGGAACAGACGGGAGTGCTATTTGCACTGTGAATGTCAATGGGAGCGCAATGTGACTTTCCTTACCAAAAAACAACTCTTGTTCGTAGAAAAAGAAACTGTATGTGATTCAACTCCATTTAGGACTAGGAAAAAAACGCTAGCTCGCCTTACAAGAAACACACTCTGCTTTTGAGAAAAGAGCACTCTTCTACTCTACTGTGTTTCCTATGGGGTCCGAACAGTGAGCTTTCTCAGAACAAAAGAACTGTGCTTCCTACACACAAGGACCATATGTAGTTCAACTCTGCTTAGGAAACTGACAAGAACAGTAGCTCCTATTCAGTCCAATTCACTGTACTTACTGGGAAAATACGCGAGTGCTATTTGCCCTGTGTATGGCAATGGGAGCACAATAGTGACTTTCCTTACCAGAAAACAACTCTTGCTCGTAGGACCAGAAACTGCATGTGATTCAACTCCATTTAGGACTGGGAAACAAACGCTAGCTCGCCTTACAAGTAACACACTCTGCTTTTGAGAAATGAACACTCTTCTACTCTACTGTGTTTCCTATGGGGTCCGAACAGTGAGCTTGCTCAGAACAAAAGAACTGTGCTTCCTATACACACGGCCATACCTAGTTCAATTCTGCTTAGGAACCTGACAAGAACAGTAGATCCTCTTCAGTCCAATACACTGTACTTGCTGGGAACAGACGCCAGTGCTATTTGTCCTGTGTATGACAATGGCAGCGCAATAGTGACTATTCTTACCATAAAACAACTCTTGCTCGTAGGACCACAAACTGCATGTGATTCAACTCCATTTAGGACTGGGAAACAAATGCTAGCTCGCCTTACAAGAAACACACACTGCTTTAGAGAAATGAGCACTCTTCTACTCTACTGTGTTTCCTATGGGGTCCGAACAGTGAGCTTGCTCAGAACAAAAGAACTGTGCTTCCTACACACACGGCCATATCTAGTTCAATTCTGCTTAGGAAACTGACAAGAATGGTAGATGCTCTTCAGTCCAATACACTGTACTTGCTGGGAACAGACGCCATTGCTATTTGTCCTGTGTATGGCAATGCCAGCGCAATAGTGACTAATCTTACCATAAAACAACTCTTGCTCGTAGGACCAGAAACTGCATGTGAATCCACTCCATTTAGGACTGGGAAACAAACGCTAGCTCGCCTTACAAGAAACACACTCTGCTTTTTAGAAAAGAGCACTCTTCTACTCTACTGTGTTTTCAATGGGGTCAAAACAGTGAGCTTGCTCGGAACAAAAGAACTGTGCTTCCTACACACACGGATCATTTCTATTTCAACTCTGCTTATGAAACTGACAAGAACAGTAGTTCCTATTCAGTCCAATACACTGTACTTGCTGGGAACAGATGCGAATGCTATTTGTCCTGTGAATGGCAATGGGAGCACAATAGTGACTTTCCTTACCAGAAAACAACTCTTTCTCGTAGGACCAAAAACTGCATGTGATTCAACTACATTTAGGACTGGGAAACAAACGCTAGCTCGCCTTACAAGAAACACACTCTGCTTTTGAAAAAAAGAGCACTCTTCTACTCTACTGTGTTTCCTATGGGGTCCGAACAGTGAGCTTGCTCAGAACATAATAACTGTGCTTCCTACACACATGGGCCATATCTAGTTCAACTCAGCTTAGGAAACTGACAAGAACAGTAGCTCCTCTTCAGTCTGATACACTGTACTTGGTGGGAACAGATGCGAGTGCTATTTGCACTGTGTGTGGCAATGGGAGCGCAATAGTGACTTTCCTTACCAGAAAACAACTCTTGCACCTAGGACCAAAAACTGCATGTGACTCAAATCATTTAGGACTGGGAAACAAACACGAGCTCGCCTTCCAAGAAACACAATCTGCTTTTGAGAAAAGAGCACTCTTCTACTCTACTGTGTTTCCTATGGTGTCTGAACAGTGAGCTTGCTCAGAACATAATAACTGTGCTTCCTACAGACACGGATCATATCTAGTTCAACTCTGCTTAGGAACCTGACAAGAACAGTAGCACCTATTCAGTCCAATACACTGTACTTACTGGGAACAGACGGGAATGCTATTTGCACTGTGTATGGCATTTGGAGCACAATAGTGAGTCTTCTTACCAGAAAACAACTCTTGGACGTAGGACCAAAAACTGCCTGTGACTCAACTCCATTTAGGACTGGGAAACAAATGCTAGCTCGCCTTACAAGAAACACACTCTGCTTTAGAGAAAAGAGCACTCTTCTACTCTATTGTGTTTCCTATCGGGCCAGAACAGTGAGCTTGCTCAGAACGTAATAACTGTGCTTCCTAAACAAACGGGCCATATCTAGTTCAACTCTGCTTAGGAAACTGACAAAAAGAGTAGCTCCTATTCAGTCCGATAAACTGTACTTGCTGGGAACAGACGCGAGTGCTATTTGCACTGTGTATGGCAAAGGGAGTGCAATAGTGACTTTCCTTACCAGAAAACAACTCTTGCTTGTAGGACCAGAAACTGCATGTGATTCAACTCCATTTAGGACTGGAAAACAAACGAAAGCTTACCTTACAAAAAACACACTCTGCTTTTGAGAAAAGAGCACTCTTCTACTCTACTGTGTTTCCTATGGGGTCCGAACAGTGAGCTTGCTCAGAACAAAAGAACTGTGCTTCCTACACACAAGGCCATATCTAGTTCAACTCTGCTTAGGAAAGTGACAATAACAGTAGATCATCTTCAGTCCAATACACTGTACTTGCTGCGAACAGACGCCAGTGCTATTTGTCCTGTGTATGGCAATGGCAGCGCAATAGTGACTCTTCTTACCAGAAAACAACTCTTGCTCTTAGTACCAGAAATTGCATGGGATTCAACTCCATTTAGGACTGGGAAACAAACGCTAGCTCGCCTTACAAGAAACACACTCTGCTTTAGAGAAAAGAGCACTCTTCTACTCTACTGTGTTTCCTAGAGGGCCAGAACAGTGAGCTTGCTCAGAACATAAGAACTGTGCTTCCTACACACACGGGCCTTATCTAGTTCAACTCTGCTTTGGAAACTGACAAGAACATTAGCTCCTCTTCAGTCCGATACACTGTATTGCTGGTAACAGACGCATGTGCTATTTGCACTGTGTCTGGCAATGGGAACGCAATAGTGACTTTCCTACCAGAAAACATTTCTTGCTCGTAGGACCACAAACTGCATGGGATTCAACGCCATTTAGGACTGGGAAACAAACGGTAGCGCGCCTTACAAGAAACACACTCTGCTTTTGAGAAAAGAGCACTCTTCTACTCTACTGTGTTTCCTATGGGGTCAAAACAGTGAGCTTGCTCAGAACAAAAGAACTGTGCTTCCTACACACACGTACCATATGTAGTTCAACTCTGCTTAGGAAACTGACAAGAACAGTAGTTCCTATTCAGTCCAATACACTGTACTTGCTGGGAACAGACGCGAATGCTATTTGTCCTGTGTATGGCAATGGGAGCGCAATAGTGACTTTCCTTACCAGAAAGCAACTCTTGCTCGTAGGACCAGAAACTGCATGTGATTCAACTCCATTTAGGACTGGGAAACAAACGCTAGCTCGCCTTACAAGAAACACACTCCGCTTTTGAGAAAAGAGCACTCTTCTACTCTACTGTGTTTCCTATGGGGTCCAAACAGTGAGCTTGCTCAGAACAAAAGAACTGTGCTTCCTACACACATGGACCATATCTAGTTCAACTCTGCTTAGGAAACTGACAAGAACAGTTGCTCCTCTTCAGTTCAATACACTGTACTTGCTCGGAACAGACGCCAGTGCTATTTGTCCTGTGTATGGCAATGGGTGCGCAATAGTGACTATTCTTACCATAAAACAACTCTTGCTCGTAGGACCACAAACTGCATGTGATTCAACTCCATTTAGGACTGGGAAACAAACGCTAGCTCGCCTTACAAGAAGCACACTCTGCTTTTGAGAAAAGAGCACTCTTCTACTCTACAGTGTTTCCTATGGGGTCCGAACAGTGAGCTTGCTCAGAACAAAAGAACTGTGCTTCCTACACACACACGGCCATATCTAGTTCAATTCTGCTTAGGAACCTGAGAAGAACAGTAGCTCATCTTCAGTCCAATACACTGTACTTGCTGGGAACAGACTGGAGTGCTATTTGCACTGTGTATGGCAATGGGAGCACAATAGTGACTTTCCTTACCAGAAAACATCTCTTGCTCGTAGGACCAGAATCTGCATGTGATTCAACTCCATTTAGGACTGGGAAACAAAAGCTAGTTCGCCTTACAAGAAACACACTCTGCTTTAGAGAAAAGAGCACACTTCTACTCTACTGTGTTTCCTATGGGGTCCAAACAGTGAGCTTGCTCAGAACAAAGAACTGTGCTTCCTACACACACGGACCATATGTAGTTCAACTTTGCTTAGGAAACTGACAAGAACAGTAGCTCCTCTTCAGTCCAATACACTGTACTTGCTGGGAAAATACGCGAGTGCTATTTGCCCTGTGTATGTCAATGGGAGCACAATAGTGACTTTCCTTACCAGAAAACAACTCTTGTTCGTAGGACCAGAAACTGCATGTGATTCAACTCCATTCAGGACTAGGAAACAAATGCTAGCTCGCCTTACAAGAAACACACTCTGCTTTTGGGAAATGAGCACTCTTCTACTCTACTGTGTTTCCTAGGGGTCCGAACAGTGAGCTTGCTCAGAACAAAAGAACTGTGCTTCCTACACACACGGCCATATCTAGTTCAATTCTGCTTAGGAAACTGACAAGAACAGTAGATCCTCTTCAGTCCAATACACTGTACTTGCTCGGAACAGATGCCAGTGCTATTTGTCCTGTGTATGGCAATGCCAGCGCAATAGTGACTATTCTTACCATAAAACAACTCTTGCTCGTAGGACCAGAAACTTCATGTGATTCCACTCCATTTAGGACTGGGAAACAAACGCTAGCTCGCCTTACAAGAAACACACTCTACTTTTGAGAAAAGAGCACTCTTCTACTCTACTGTGTTTGCTATGGTGTCCAAACAGTGAGCTTGCTCAGAACAAAAGAACTGTGCTTCCTACACACATGGCCCATATCTAGTTCAACTCTGCTTAGGAAACTGACAAGAACAGTAGCTCCTCTTTAGTCTGATACACTGTACTTGGTGGGAACAGTTGCGAGTGCTATTTGCACTGTCTGTGGCAATGGGACCGCAATAGTGACTTTCCTTACCAAAAAACAACTCTTGCACCTAGGACCACAAACTGCATGTGATTCAACTCCATTTATGACTGGGAAACAAATGCTAGCTCCCCTTACAAGAAACACTCTCTGCTTTTAAGAAAAGAGCACTCTTCTACTCTACTGTATTTCCTATGGAGTCCAAAGAGTGAGCTTGCTCAGAACAAAAGAACTGTGCTTCCTACACACATGGACCATATCTAGTTCAACTCTGCTTAGGAAACTGACATGAACAGTAGCTCCTCTCCAGTTCAATACACTGTACTTGCTGGGAACAGACGCGAGTGCTATTTGCACTGTATGGCATTTGGAGCACAGTAGTGACTCTTCTTACCAGAAAACAACTCTTGCTCATAGGACCAAAAACTGCATGTGACTCAACTCATTTAGGACTGGGAAACAAACGCGAGCTTGCCTTACAAGAAACACACTCTGCTTTAGAGAAAAGAGGACTCTTCTTCTCTACTGTGTTTCCTATAGGGCCAGAACAGTGAGCTTGCTCAGAACATAATAACTGTGCTTCCTAAACACACGGGCCATATCTAGTTCAACTCTGCTTAGGAAACTGACAAGAACAGTAGCTCCTCTTCAGTCTGATACACTGTACTTGCTGGGAACATACGCGAGTGCTATTTGCACTGTGTATGGCAAAGGGAGCACAATAGTGACATTCCTTACCAGAAAACAACTCTTGCTCGTAGGACCAGAAACTGCATGTGATTCAACTCCATTTAGGACGTGGAAACAAACGATAGCTTGCCTTACAAAAAACACACTCTGCTTTTGAGAAAAGAGCACTCTTCTACTCAACTGTACTTCCTATGGGGTCCGAACCGTCAGCTTGCTCAGAACAAAAGAACTGTGCTTCCTACACACACGGCCATATCTAGTTCAATTCTGCTTAGGAACCTGACAAGAACAGTAGATCCTCTTCAGTCCAATACACTCTACTTGCTGCGAACAGAAGCCAGTGCTATTTGTCCTGTGTATGGCAATGGAAGCACAATAGTGACTCTTCTTACTAGAAAACAACTCTTGCTCGTAGTACCAGAAACTGCATGGGATTCAACTCCATTTAGGACTGGGAAACAAACGCTAGCTCGCCTTACATGAAACACACTCTGCTTTAGAGAAAAGAGCACTCTTCTACTCTACTGTGTTTCCTATGGGGTCCAAACAGTGAGCTTCCTCAGAACAAAAGAACTGTGCTTCCTACACACACGGATCATATCTAGTTCAACTCTGCTTAGGAAACTGACAAGAACAGTAGCACCTATTCAGTCCAATACACTGTACTTACTGGGAACAGATGGGAGTGCTTTTTGCACTGTGAATGGCAATGGGAGCGCAACGTGACTTTCCTTACCAGAAAACAACTCTTGTCGTAGGACCAGAAACTGCATGTGATTCAACTCCATTTAGGAGTAGGAAACAAACGATAACTCGCCTTACAAGAAACACACTCTGCTTTAGAGAAAAGAGCACTCTTCTACTCTACTGTGTTTCCTATGGGGTCCGAACAGTGAGCTTGCTCAGAAAAAAAGAACTGTGCTTCCTACACACAAGAACCATAAGTAGTTCAACTCTGCTTAGGAAACTGACAAAAACAGTAGCTCCTATTCAGTCCAATACACTGTACTTGCTGGGAACAGAAGCGAATGCTATTTGTCTTGTGTATGGCAATGGGAGCGCAATAGTGACTTTCCTTACCAGAAAGCAACTCTTGCTCATAGGACCACAAACTGCATGTGATTCAACTCCATTTAGGACTGGGAAACAAACGCTAGCTCGCCTTACAAGAAACACACTCTGCTTTTGAGAAAAGAGCACTCTTCTTCTCTACTGTGTTTCCTATGGGGTCCAAACAGTGAGCTTGCTCAGAACAAACAACTGTGCTTCCTACACACATGGACCATATCTAGTTCAACTCTGCTTAGGAAACTGACAAGAACAGTAGCTCCTATTCAGTCCAATACACTGTGCTTGCTGGGAACAGACGCGAGTGCTATTTGCACTGTGTATGGCATTTGGAGCACAATAGTGACTCTTCTTACCAGAAAACAACTCTTGCTCGTAGGACCAAAAACTGCCTGTGACTCAACTCCATTTAGGACTGGGAAAGAAAAGCGAGCTCGCCTTACAAGAAACACACTCTGCTTTAGAGAAAATAGCACTCTTCTACTATACTGTGTTTCCATTAGGGCCAGAACAGTGAGCTTGCTCAGAACATAATAACTGTGCTTCCTACACACACGGGCCATATCTAGTTCAACTCTGCTTAGGAAACTGACAAGAACAGTAGCTCCTCTTCAGTCAGATACACTGTACTTGCTGAAAACAGACGCGGGTGCTACTTGCACTGTGTATGGCATTTGGAGCACAATAGTGACTCGTCTTACCAGAAAACAACTCTTGCTCGTAGGACAAAAAACTGCATGTGACTCAACTCCATTTAGGACTGGGAAACAAACTCTAGCTCGCCTTACAAGAAACACACTCTGCTTTTGAGCAAAGAGCACTCTTCTACTCTACTGTGTTTCCTATAGGGCCAGAACAGTGAGCTTGCTCAGAACATAAGAACTGTGCTGCCTACACACACGGGCCTTATCTAGTTCAACTCTGCTTAAGAAACTGACAAGAACAGTAGCTCCTCTTCAGTCTGATACACTGTTCTTGCTGGGAACAGACGCATGTGCTATTTGCACTGTGTCTGGCAATGGGAGCGCAATAGTGACATTCCTACCAGAAAACATTTCTTGCTCGTAGGACCACAAACTGCATGTGATTCAACGCCATTTAGGACTGGGAAACAAACGCTAGCACGCCTTACAAGAACCACACTCTGCTTTAGAGAAAAGAGCACTCTTCTACTCTACTGTGTTTCCTATGGGGTCAAAACAGTGAGCTTGCTCGGAACAAAAGAACTGTGCTTCCTACACACACGGCCCATATCTAGTTCAACTCTGCTTAGGAAACTGACAAGAACAGTAGCTCCTCTTCAGTCAGATACACTGTACTTGCTGAGAACAGACACGCGTGCTACTTGCACTGTGTATGGCAATTGGAGCACAATAGTGACTCGTCTTACCAGAAAACAACTCTTGATCGTAGGACAAAAAACTGCATGTGACTCAACTCCATTTATAACTGGGAAACAAACTCTAGCTCGCCTTACAAGAAACACACTCTGCTTTTTAGAAAAGAGCACTCTTCTACTCTACTGTTTTTCCTATAGGGCCAGAACAGTGAGCTTGCTCAGAACTTAAGAACTGTGCTGCCTACACACACGGGTCTTATCTAGTTCAACTCTGCTTAGGAAACTGACAAGAACAGTAGCTCCTCTTCAGTCCGATACACTGTACTTACTGGGAACAGACGCATGTGCTATTTGTACTGTGTCTGGCAATGGGAGCACAATAGTGACTTTCCTACCAGAAAACATTTCTTGCTCGTAGGACCACAAACTGCATGTGAATCAACGCCATTTAGGACTGGGAAACAAACGCTAGCCTGCCTTACAAGAAACACACTCTGCTTTAGAGAAAAGAGCACTCTTCTACTCTACTGTGTTTCCTATGGGGTCAAAACAGTGAGCTTGCTCAGAACAAAAGAACTGTGCTTCCTACACACACGTACCATATGTAGTTCAACTCTGCTTAGGAAACTGACAAGACCAGTAGTTCCTATTCAGTAAAATACACTGTACTTGCTGGGAACAGACGCGAATGCTATTTGTCCTGTGTATGGCAATGGGAGCACAATAGTGACTTTCCTTACCAGAAAACATCTCTTCCTCATAGGACCAAAAACTGCCTGTGACTCAACTCCATTTAGGACTGGGAAACAAACCCGAGCTCGCCTTACAAGAAACACACTCTGCTTTAGAGAAAATAGCACTCTTCTACTATACTGTGTTTCCTATAGGGCCAGAACAGTGAGCATGCTCAGAAACATAATAACTGTGCTTCCTACACACACGGGCCAATTCTAGTTCAACTCTGCTTAGGAAACTGACAAGAACAGTAGCTGCTCTTCAGTCAGATACACTGTACTTGCTGAGAACAGACGCGCGAGCTTCTTGGACTCTGTATGGCAATTGGAGCACAATAGTGACTCGTCTTACCAGAAAACAACTCTTGCTCGTAGGACAAAAAACTGCATGTGACTCAACTCCATTTAGGACTGGGAAACAAACTCTAGCTCGCCTTACAAGAAACACACTCTGCTTTTGAGAAAAGAGCACTCTTCTACTCTACTGTGTTTCCTATAGGGCCAGAACAGTGAGCTTGCTCAGATCAAATGAATTGTGCTTCCTAGACACACGGGCCATATCTAGTTCAACACTGCTTAGGAAACTGACAAGAAGAGTAGCTCCTCTTCAGTCCGATACAGTGTACTTGCTCGGAACAGATGCGAGTGCTATTTGCACTGTGTATGGCAATGGGAGCACAATAGTGACTTTCCTTACCAGAAAACAACTCTTGCTCGTAGGACCAGAAACAGCATGTGATTCAACTCCGTTTAGGACTGGGAAACAAATGCTAGCACACCTTACATGAAACACACTCTGCTTTTGAGAAAAGAGCTCTCTCCTACTCTACTGTGTTTCCTATGGGGTCCGAACAGTGAGCTTGCTCAGAATATAATAACTGTGCTTCCTACACACATGGGAGATATCTAGTTCAACTCTGCTTAGGAAACTGACACGAACAGTAGCTCCTCTTCAGTACAATACACTGTACTTGCTGGGAACAGACGCGAGTGCTATTTGCACTGTGTATGGCATTTGGAGCACAATAGTGACTCTTCTTACCAGAAAACAACTCTTGCTCGTAGGACCAAAAACTGCATGTAACTCAACTCCATTTAGGACTGGGAAACAAACGCTAACTCGCCTTCCAAGAAACACACTCTGCTTTAGAGAAAAGATCACTCTTCTACTCTACTGTGTTTCCTATAGGGCCAGAACAGTGAGCTTGCTCAGAACATAATAACTGTGCTTCCTAAACACACGGGCCATATCTAGTTCAACTCTGCTTAGGAAACTGACAAGAACAGTAGCTCTTCTTCAGTCCGATACACTGTACTTGCTGGGAACATACGCGAGTGCTATTTGCACTGTGTATGTCAAAGGGAGCACAATAGTGACATTCCTTACCAGAAAACAACTCTTGCTCGTAGGACCAGAAACTGCATGGGATTCAACTCCATTTAGGACTTGGAAACAAACGATAGCTTGCTTTACAAAAAACACACTCTGCTTTTGAGAAAAGAGCACTCTTCTACTCTACTGTGTTTCCTATGGGGTCCGAACAGTGAGCTTGCTCAGAACAAAAGAACTGTGCTTCCTACACACACGGCCATATCTAGTTCAATTCTGCTTAGGAACCTGACAAGAACAGTAGATCCTCTTCAGTCCAATACACTGTACTTGCTGGGAACAGACGGGAGTGCTATTTGCACTGTGAATGTCAATGGGAGCGCAATGTGACTTTCCTTACCAAAAAACAACTCTTGTTCGTAGAAAAAGAAACTGTATGTGATTCAACTCCATTTAGGACTAGGAAAAAAACGCTAGCTCGCCTTACAAGAAACACACTCTGCTTTTGAGAAAAGAGCACTCTTCTACTCTACTGTGTTTCCTATGGGGTCCGAACAGTGAGCTTTCTCAGAACAAAAGAACTGTGCTTCCTACACACAAGGACCATATGTAGTTCAACTCTGCTTAGGAAACTGACAAGAACAGTAGCTCCTATTCAGTCCAATTCACTGTACTTACTGGGAAAATACGCGAGTGCTATTTGCCCTGTGTATGGCAATCGAAGCACAATAGTGACTTTCCTTACCAGAAAACAACTCTTGCTTGTAGGACCAGAAACTGCATGTGATTCAACTCCATTTAGGACTGGGAAACAAACGCTAGCTCGCCTTACAAGAAACACACTCTGCTTTTGAGAAATGAACACTCTTCTACTCTACTGTGTTTCCTATGGGGTCCGAACAGTGAGCTTGCTCAGAACAAAAGAACTGTGCTTCCTATACACACGGCCATACCTAGTTCAATTCTGCTTAGGAACCTGACAAGAACAGTAGATCCTCTTCAGTCCAATACACTGTGCTTGCTGGGAACAGACACCAGTGCTGTTTTTCCTGTGTATGGCAATGGCAGCGCAATAGTGACTCTTCTTACCATAAAACAACTCTTAATCGTAGGACAAGAAACTGCATGTGATTCAACTCCATTTAAGACTGGGAAACAAACGCTAGCTCGCCTTACAAGAAACACACTCTGTTTTAGAGAAAAGAGCACTCTTCTACTCTACTGTGTTTCCTATGGGGTCAAAACAGTGAGCTTGCTCAGAACAAAAGAACTGTGCTTCCTACACACACGGACCATATGTAGTTCAACTCTGCTTAGGAAACTGACAAGAACAGTAGTTCCTATTCAGACCAATACACTGTACTTGCTGGGAACAGACGCGAATGCTATTTGTCCTGTGTATGGCAATGGGAGCGCAATAGTGACTTTCCTTACCAGAAAACAACTCTTGTTCGTAGGACCAGAAACTGCATGTGATTCAAGTCCATTTAGAGCTAGGAAACAAACGCTAGCTCGCCTTCCAAGAAACACACTCTGCTTTAGAGAAAAGAGCACTCTTCTACTCTACTGTGTTTCCTATAGGGCCAGAACAGTGAGCTTGCTCAGAATATAAGAACTGTGCTTCCTACACACACGGGCCTTATCTAGTTCAAATCTGCTTAAGAAACTGACAAGAACAGTAGCTCCTCTTCAGTCCGATACACTGTACTTGCTGGGAACAGACGCCAGTGCTATTTGTCCAGTGTATGGCAATGGCAGCGCAATAGTGACTATTCTTACCATAAAACAACTCTTGCTCGTAGGACGAGAAACTGCATGTGATTCCACTCCTTTTAGGACTGGGAAACAAACGCTTGCTCGCCTTACAAGAAATACACTCTGCTTTAGAGAAAACAGCACTCTTCTACTCTACTCTGTTTCCTATGGGGTCCAAATGTGAGCTTGCTCAGAACAAAAGAACTGTGCTTCCTACACACGGGCCATATCTAGTTCAACTCTGCTTAGGAAACTGACCAGAACAGTAGCTCCTCTTCAGTCCGATACACTGTACTTGCTGGGAACAGACGCGAGTGCTATTTGCACTGTGTATGGCAATGGGAGCGCAATAGTGACTTTCATTGCCATAAAACCACTCTTGCTCGTAGGACCAGAAACTGCATGTGATTCAACTCCATTTAGGACTGGGAAACAAATGCTAGCTCGCCCTACAAGAAACACACTCTGCTTTTGAGAAAACAGCACTCTTCTACTCTTCTGTGTTTCCTATGGGGTCCGAACAGTGAGCTTACTCAGAACAAAAGAAGTGTGCTTCCTACACACACGGCCATATCTAGTTCAAGTCTGCTTAGTAACATGACAAGAACAGTAGATCCTCTTCAGTCCAATACACTGTACTTGCAGGGAACAGAGGCCAGTGCTATTTGTCCTGTGTATGGCAAAGGCAGCGCAATAGTGACTCTTCTTACCATAAAACAACTCTTGCTCGTAGGACCAGAAACTGCATGTGATTCAACTCCACTTAGGACTGGGAAACAAACGCTAGCTCGCCTTACAAGAAATACACTCTGCTTTAGAGAAAAGAGCACTCTTCTACTCTACTGTGTTTTCTATAGGGCCAGAACAGTGAGCTTGCTCAGAACAAAAGAACTGTGCTTCCTACACACGGGCCAGATCTAGTTCAACTCTGCTTAGGAAACTGACAAGAACAGCAGCTCCTATTCAGTCCAATATACTGTAATTGCTGGGAACAGACGCGAGTGCTATTTGCACTGTGCATGGCATTTTGAGCGCAATAGTGACTCTTCTTACGATAAAACAACTCTTGCTCGTAGGACCAGAAGCTGCATGTGATTCAACTCCATTTAGGTCTGGGAAACAAACACGAGCTCGCCTTACAAGAAAGACACTCTGCTTTAGAGAAAAGAGCACTCTTCTACTCTACTGTGTTTCCTATAGGGCCAGAACAGTGAGCTTGCTCAGAACATAATAACTGTGCTTCCTACACACACGGGCCATATCTACTTCAACTCTGCTTAGGAAACTGACAAGAACAGTAGCACCTATTCAGTCCAATACACTGTACTTACTGGGAACAGATGGGAGTGCTTTTTGCACTGTGAATGGCAATGGGAGCGCAACGTGACTTTCCTTACCAGAAAACAACTCTTGTCGTAGGACCAGAAACTGCATGTGATTCAACTCCATTTAGGAGTAGGAAACAAACGATAACTCGCCTTACAAGAAACACACTCTGCTTTAGAGAAAAGAGCACTCTTCTACTCTACTGTGTTTCCTATGGGGTCCGAACAGTGAGCTTGCTCAGAAAAAAAGAACTGTGCTTCCTACACACAAGAACCATAAGTAGTTCAACTCTGCTTAGGAAACTGACAAAAACAGTAGCTCCTATTCAGTCCAATACACTGTACTTGCTGGGAACAGAAGCGAATGCTATTTGTCTTGTGTATGGCAATGGGAGCGCAATAGTGACTTTCCTTACCAGAAAGCAACTCTTGCTCATAGGACCACAAACTGCATGTGATTCAACTCCATTTAGGACTGGGAAACAAACGCTAGCTCGCCTTACAAGAAACACACTCTGCTTTTGAGAAAAGAGCACTCTTCTTCTCTACTGTGTTTCCTATGGGGTCCAAACAGTGAGCTTGCTCAGAACAAACAACTGTGCTTCCTACACACATGGACCATATCTAGTTCAACTCTGCTTAGGAAACTGACAAGAACAGTAGCTCCTATTCAGTCCAATACACTGTGCTTGCTGGGAACAGACGCGAGTGCTATTTGCACTGTGTATGGCATTTGGAGCACAATAGTGACTCTTCTTACCAGAAAACAACTCTTGCTCATAGGACCAAAAACTGCCTGTGACTCAACTCCATTTAGGACTGGGAAAGAAAAGCGAGCTCGCCTTACAAGAAACACACTCTGCTTTAGAGAAAATAGCACTCTTCTACTATACTGTGTTTCCATTAGGGCCAGAACAGTGAGCTTGCTCAGAACATAATAACTGTGCTTCCTACACACACGGGCCATATCTAGTTCAACTCTGCTTAGGAAACTGACAAGAACAGTAGCTCCTCTTCAGTCAGATACACTGTACTTGCTGAAAACAGACGCGGGTGCTACTTGCACTGTGTATGGCATTTGGAGCACAATAGTGACTCGTCTTACCAGAAAACAACTCTTGCTCGTAGGACAAAAAACTGCATGTGACTCAACTCCATTTAGGACTGGGAAACAAACTCTAGCTCGCCTTACAAGAAACACACTCTGCTTTTGAGCAAAGAGCACTCTTCTACTCTACTGTGTTTCCTATAGGGCCAGAACAGTGAGCTTGCTCAGAACATAAGAACTGTGCTGCCTACACACACGGGCCTTATCTAGTTCAACTCTGCTTAAGAAACTGACAAGAACAGTAGCTCCTCTTCAGTCTGATACACTGTTCTTGCTGGGAACAGACGCATGTGCTATTTGCACTGTGTCTGGCAATGGGAGCGCAATAGTGACATTCCTACCAGAAAACATTTCTTGCTCGTAGGACCACAAACTGCATGTGATTCAACGCCATTTAGGACTGGGAAACAAACGCTAGCACGCCTTACAAGAACCACACTCTGCTTTAGAGAAAAGAGCACTCTTCTACTCTACTGTGTTTCCTATGGGGTCAAAATAGTGAGCTTGCTCGGAACAAAAGAACTGTGCTTCCTACACACACGGCCCATATCTAGTTCAACTCTGCTTAGGAAACTGACAAGAACAGTAGCTCCTCTTCAGTCAGATACACTGTACTTGCTGAGAACAGACGCGCGAGCTTCTTGGACTCTGTATGGCAATTGGAGCACAATAGTGACTCGTCTTACCAGAAAACAACTCTTGCTCGTAGGACAAAAAACTGCATGTGACTCAACTCCATTTAGGACTGGGAAACAAACTCTAGCTCGCCTTACAAGAAACACACTCTGCTTTTGAGAAAAGAGCACTCTTCTACTCTACTGTGTTTCCTATAGGGCCAGAACAGTGAGCTTGCTCAGATCAAATGAATTGTGCTTCCTAGACACACGGGCCATATCTAGTTCAACACTGCTTAGGAAACTGACAAGAAGAGTAGCTCCTCTTCAGTCCGATACAGTGTACTTGCTCGGAACAGATGCGAGTGCTATTTGCACTGTGTATGGCAATGGGAGCACAATAGTGACTTTCCTTACCAGAAAACAACTCTTGCTCGTAGGACCAGAAACAGCATGTGATTCAACTCCGTTTAGGACTGGGAAACAAATGCTAGCACACCTTACATGAAACACACTCTGCTTTTGAGAAAAGAGCTCTCTCCTACTCTACTGTGTTTCCTATGGGGTCCGAACAGTGAGCTTGCTCAGAATATAATAACTGTGCTTCCTACACACATGGGAGATATCTAGTTCAACTCTGCTTAGGAAACTGACACGAACAGTAGCTCCTCTTCAGTACAATACACTGTACTTGCTGGGAACAGACGCGAGTGCTATTTGCACTGTGTATGGCATTTGGAGCACAATAGTGACTCTTCTTACCAGAAAACAACTCTTGCTCGTAGGACCAAAAACTGCATGTAACTCAACTCCATTTAGGACTGGGAAACAAACGCTAACTCGCCTTCCAAGAAACACACTCTGCTTTAGAGAAAAGATCACTCTTCTACTCTACTGTGTTTCCTATAGGGCCAGAACAGTGAGCTTGCTCAGAACATAATAACTGTGCTTCCTAAACACACGGGCCATATCTAGTTCAACTCTGCTTAGGAAACTGACAAGAACAGTAGCTCTTCTTCAGTCCGATACACTGTACTTGCTGGGAACATACGCGAGTGCTATTTGCACTGTGTATGTCAAAGGGAGCACAATAGTGACATTCCTTACCAGAAAACAACTCTTGCTCGTAGGACCAGAAACTGCATGGGATTCAACTCCATTTAGGACTTGGAAACAAACGATAGCTTGCTTTACAAAAAACACACTCTGCTTTTGAGAAAAGAGCACTCTTCTACTCTACTGTGTTTCCTATGGGGTCCGAACAGTGAGCTTGCTCAGAACAAAAGAACTGTGCTTCCTACACACACGGCCATATCTAGTTCAATTCTGCTTAGGAACCTGACAAGAACAGTAGATCCTCTTCAGTCCAATACACTGTACTTGCTGGGAACAGACGGGAGTGCTATTTGCACTGTGAATGTCAATGGGAGCGCAATGTGACTTTCCTTACCAAAAAACAACTCTTGTTCGTAGAAAAAGAAACTGTATGTGATTCAACTCCATTTAGGACTAGGAAAAAAACGCTAGCTCGCCTTACAAGAAACACACTCTGCTTTTGAGAAAAGAGCACTCTTCTACTCTACTGTGTTTCCTATGGGGTCCGAACAGTGAGCTTTCTCAGAACAAAAGAACTGTGCTTCCTACACACAAGGACCATATGTAGTTCAACTCTGCTTAGGAAACTGACAAGAACAGTAGCTCCTATTCAGTCCAATTCACTGTACTTACTGGGAAAATACGCGAGTGCTATTTGCCCTGTGTATGGCAATCGAAGCACAATAGTGACTTTCCTTACCAGAAAACAACTCTTGCTTGTAGGACCAGAAACTGCATGTGATTCAACTCCATTTAGGACTGGGAAACAAACGCTAGCTCGCCTTACAAGAAACACACTCTGCTTTTGAGAAATGAACACTCTTCTACTCTACTGTGTTTCCTATGGGGTCCGAACAGTGAGCTTGCTCAGAACAAAAGAACTGTGCTTCCTATACACACGGCCATACCTAGTTCAATTCTGCTTAGGAACCTGACAAGAACAGTAGATCCTCTTCAGTCCAATACACTGTGCTTGCTGGGAACAGACACCAGTGCTGTTTTTCCTGTGTATGGCAATGGCAGCGCAATAGTGACTCTTCTTACCATAAAACAACTCTTAATCGTAGGACAAGAAACTGCATGTGATTCAACTCCATTTAAGACTGGGAAACAAACGCTAGCTCGCCTTACAAGAAACACACTCTGTTTTAGAGAAAAGAGCACTCTTCTACTCTACTGTGTTTCCTATGGGGTCAAAACAGTGAGCTTGCTCAGAACAAAAGAACTGTGCTTCCTACACACACGGACCATATGTAGTTCAACTCTGCTTAGGAAACTGACAAGAACAGTAGTTCCTATTCAGACCAATACACTGTACTTGCTGGGAACAGACGCGAATGCTATTTGTCCTGTGTATGGCAATGGGAGCGCAATAGTGACTTTCCTTACCAGAAAACAACTCTTGTTCGTAGGACCAGAAACTGCATGTGATTCAAGTCCATTTAGAGCTAGGAAACAAACGCTAGCTCGCCTTCCAAGAAACACACTCTGCTTTAGAGAAAAGAGCACTCTTCTACTCTACTGTGTTTCCTATAGGGCCAGAACAGTGAGCTTGCTCAGAATATAAGAACTGTGCTTCCTACACACACGGGCCTTATCTAGTTCAAATCTGCTTAAGAAACTGACAAGAACAGTAGCTCCTCTTCAGTCCGATACACTGTACTTGCTGGGAACAGACGCCAGTGCTATTTGTCCAGTGTATGGCAATGGCAGCGCAATAGTGACTATTCTTACCATAAAACAACTCTTGCTCGTAGGACGAGAAACTGCATGTGATTCCACTCCTTTTAGGACTGGGAAACAAACGCTTGCTCGCCTTACAAGAAATACACTCTGCTTTAGAGAAAACAGCACTCTTCTACTCTACTCTGTTTCCTATGGGGTCCAAATGTGAGCTTGCTCAGAACAAAAGAACTGTGCTTCCTACACACGGGCCATATCTAGTTCAACTCTGCTTAGGAAACTGACCAGAACAGTAGCTCCTCTTCAGTCCGATACACTGTACTTGCTGGGAACAGACGCGAGTGCTATTTGCACTGTGTATGGCAATGGGAGCACAATAGTGACTTTCATTGCCATAAAACCACTCTTGCTCGTAGGACCAGAAACTGCATGTGATTCAACTCCATTTAGGACTGGGAAACAAATGCTAGCTCGCCCTACAAGAAACACACTCTGCTTTTGAGAAAACAGCACTCTTCTACTCTACTGTGTTTCCTATGGGGTCCGAACAGTGAGCTTACTCAGAACAAAAGAAGTGTGCTTCCTACACACACGGCCATATCTAGTTCAAGTCTGCTTAGTAACATGACAAGAACAGTAGATCCTCTTCAGTCCAATACACTGTACTTGCAGGGAACAGAGGCCAGTGCTATTTGTCCTGTGTATGGCAAAGGCAGCGCAATAGTGACTCTTCTTACCATAAAACAACTCTTGCTCGTAGGACCAGAAACTGCATGTGATTCAACTCCACTTAGGACTGGGAAACAAACGCTAGCTCGCCTTACAAGAAATACACTCTGCTTTAGAGAAAAGAGCACTCTTCTACTCTACTGTGTTTTCTATAGGGCCAGAACAGTGAGCTTGCTCAGAACAAAAGAACTGTGCTTCCTACACACGGGCCAGATCTAGTTCAACTCTGCTTAGGAAACTGACAAGAACAGTAGCTCCTATTCAGTCCAATATACTGTACTTGCTGGGAACAGACGCGAGTGCTATTTGCACTGTGCATGGCATTTTGAGCGCAATAGTGACTCTTCTTACGATAAAACAACTCTTGCTCGTAGGACCAGAAGCTGCATGTGATTCAACTCCATTTAGGTCTGGGAAACAAACACGAGCTCGCCTTACAAGAAAGACACTCTGCTTTAGAGAAAAGAGCACTCTTCTACTCTACTGTGTTTCCTATAGGGCCAGAACAGTGAGCTTGCTCAGAACATAATAACTGTGCTTCCTACACACACGGGCCATATCTACTTCAACTCTGCTTAGGAAACTGACAAGAACAGTAGCTCCTCTTCAGTCTGATACACTGTGCTTGCTGGGAACAGACGCGAGTGCTATTTGCACTGTGTATGGCATTTGGAGCACAATAGTGACTCTTCTTACCAGAAAACAACTCTTGCTCGTAGGACCAAAAACTGCCTGTGACTCAACTCCATTTAGGACTGGGAAACAAACGCGAGCTCGCCTTACAAGAAACACACTCTGCTAAAGAGAAAATAGCACTCTTCTACTATACTGTGTTTCCTATAGGGCCAGAACAGTGAGCTTGCTCAGAACATAAGAACTGTGCTTCCTACCCACACGGGCCTTATCTAGTTCAACTCTGCTTAGGAAACTGACAAGAACAGTAGCTGCTCTTCAGTCTGATACACTGTACTTGCTGGGAACAGACGCATGTGCTATTTGCACTGTGTATGGCAATGGGAGCACAATAGTGACTTTCCTTACCAGAAAACAACTCTTGCTCGTAGGACCAGATACTGCATGTGATTCAACTCCATTTAGGACTGGGAAACAAACGCTAGCTCGCCTTAGAAGAAACACACTCTGCTTTAGAGAAAAGAGCACTCTTCTACTCTACTGTGTTTCCTATAGGGCCAGAACAGTGAGCTTGCTCAGAACAAAGAACTGTGCTTCCTACACACGGGCCATAACTAGTTCAACTCTGCTTAGGAAACTGACAAAAACAGTAGCTCCACTTCAGTCCAATACACTGTACTTGCTGGGAACAGACGTGATAGATATTTCCACTGTGTATGGCAAGGGGAGCGGAATAGTGACTTTCTTTACCATAAAACAACTCTTGTTCTTAGGACCAGAAACTGCATGGGATTCAACTCCATTTAGGACTGGGAAACAAATGCTAGCTCGCCTTACATGAAACACACTCTGCTTTTGAGAAAAGAGCACTCTTCTACTCTACTGTGTTTCCTATGGGGTCCGAACAGTGAGCTTGCTCAGAACAAAAGAACTGTGCTTCCTACAAACACGGGCCATATCTAGTTCAACTCTGCTTAGGAAACTAACAAGAACAGTAGCTCCTCTTCAGTCCAATACACTGTACTTGCGGAGCACAGACGCGAGTACTATTTGCACTGTGTATGGCAATTGGAGCACAATATTGATTCATCTTACCAGAAAACAACGCTTGCACCTAGGACAAAAAACTGCATGTGACTCAACTCCATTTAGGAATGGGAAACAAACGCTAGCTCGCCTTACAAGAAACACACTCTGCTTATGAAAAAAGAGCACTCTTCTACTCTACTGTGTTTCCTATAGGGCCAGAACAGTGAGCTTGCTCATAACAAAAGAACTCTGCTTCCTACACACACGGCCATATCTAGTTCAAGTCTGCTAAGGAACCTGACAAGAACAGTAGCTCCTCTTCAGTCCAATACACTGTACTTGCTGGGAACAGACGCCAGTGCTATTTGTCCTGTGTATGGCAATGGCAGCGCAATAGTGACTCTTCTTACC
Organism: Peromyscus eremicus; assembly: GCF_949786415.1. NCBI lineage: Eukaryota > Metazoa > Chordata > Mammalia > Rodentia > Cricetidae > Peromyscus > Peromyscus eremicus. Next base: position 16,490 of record NW_026734434.1, on the reverse strand, counting down.
AGAAAACAACTCTTGCTCGTAGGACCAGAAACTGTATGTGATTCAACTCCATTTAGGACTGGGAAACAAACTCTAGCACGCTTTACAAGAAAAACACTCTGCTTTTGAGAAAAGAGCACTCTTCTACTCTACTGTGTTTCCTATAGGGCCAGAACAGTGACCTTGCTCAGAAAAAAAGAACTGTGCTTCCTACCCACACGGGTCTTATCTAGTTCAACTCTGCTTAGGAAACTGACAAGAACAGTAGCTCATCTTCAGTCTGATACACTGTACTTGCTGGGAACAGACGCATGTGCTATTTGCACTGTGTATGGCAATGGGAGCACAATAGTGACTTTCCTTACCAGAAAACAACTCTTGCTCGTAGGACCAGGAACTGCATGTGATTCCACTCCATTTGGACTGGGAAACAAACGCTAGCTCGCCTTACAAGAAACACACTGTGCTTTTGAGAAAAGTGCACTCTTCTACTCCACTGTGTTTCCTATGGGGTCCAAACAGTGAGCTTGCTCAGAACAAAGTAACTGTGCTTCCCACACACATGGACCATATCTAGTTAAACTCTGCTTAGGAAACTGACAAGAACAGTAGCTCCTATTCACTCCAATACACTGTACTTGCTGGGAACAGACGCGAGTGCTATTTGCACTGTATATGGCATTTGGAGCGCAATAGTGACTCTTCTTACCAGAAAACAACTCTTGCTCGTAGGACCAAAAACTGCATGTGACTCAACTCCATTTATGACTGGGAAACAAATGCGAGCTCGCCTTACAAGAAACACACTCTGCTTTAGAGAAAAGAGCACTCTTCTACTCTACTGTGTTTCCTATAGGGCCAAAACAGTGAGCTTGCTCAGAACATAAGAACTGTGCTTCCTACACACACGGGCCATATCTAGTTCAACTCTGCTTAAAAAACTGAAAAGAACAGTAGCTCCTCTTCAGTCCGATACACTGTACTTGCTGGGAACAGACGCGAGTACTATTTGCACTGTGTATGGCAATGGGAGCGCAATAGTGACTTTCCTTACCAGAAAACAACTCTTGCTCGTAAGACCAGAAACTGCATGTGATTCAATTCCATTTAGGACTGGGAAACAAATGCTAGCTCGCCTTACATGAAACACACACTGCTTTTGAGAAAAGAACACTCTTCTACTCTACTGTGTTTCCTATGGGGTCCGAACAGTGAGCTTGCTCAGAACAAAAGAACTGTGCTTCCTACACACACGGGCCATATCTAGTTGAACTCTGCTTAGGAAACTGACAAGAACAGTAGCTCCTCTTCAGTCAAATACACTGTACTTGCAGGGTACAGACGCGAGGGCTATTTGCACTGTGTATGGCAATTGGAGCACAATATTGACTCGTCTTACCAGAAAACAACGCTTGCTCGTAGGACAAAAAAATGCATCTGACTCAACTCCATTTAGGACTGGGAAACAAACGCTAGCTCGCCTTATAAGAAACACACTCTGCTTTTGAGAAAAGAGCACTCTTCTACTCTACTGTGTTTCCTATGTGTTCCGAACAGTGAGCTTGCTCATAACAAAAGAACTGTGCTTCCTACACACACGGCCATATCTAGTTCAAGTCTGCTTAGGAACCTGACAAGAACAGTAGATCCTCTTCAGTCCAATACACTGTACTTGCTGGGAACAGACGCCAGTGCTATTTGTCCTGTGTATGGCAAAGGTAGTGCAAAAGTGACTCTTCTTACCAGAAAACAACTCTTGCTCGTAGGACCAGAAACTGCATGTGATTCAACTCTATTTAGGACTGGGAAACAAACTCTAGCACGCTTTACAAGAAACACACTCTGCTTTTGAGAAAAGAGCACTCTTCTACTCTACTGTGTTTCCTATAGGGCCAGAACAGTGAGCTTGCTCAGAATAAAAGAACTGTGCTTCCTACCCACACGGGCCTTATCTAGTTCAACTCTGCTTAGGAAACTGACAAGAACAGTAGCTGCTCTTCAGTCTGATACACTGTACTTGCTGGGAACAGACGCATGTGCTATTTGCACTGTGTATGTCAATGGGAGCGCAATAGTGACTTTCCTTACCAGAAAACAACTCTTGCTCGTAGGACAAGATACTGCATGTGATTCAACTCCATTTAGGACTGGGAAACAAACGCTAGCTCGCCTTAGAAGAAACACACTCTGCTTTAGAGAAAAGAGCACTCTTCTACTCTACTGTGTTTCCTATAGGGCCAGAACAGTGAGCTTGCTCAGAACAAAGAACTGTGCTTCCTACACACGGGCCATAACTAGTTCAACTCTGCTTAGGAAACTGACAAAAACAGTAGCTCCACTTCAGTCCAATACACTGTACTTGCTGGGAACAGACGTGATAGATATTTGCACTGTGTATGGCAAGGGGAGCGGAATAGTGACTTTCTTTACCATAAAACAACTCTTCTTCTTAGGACCAGAAACTGCATGGGATTCAACTCCATTTAGGACTGGGAAACAAATGCTAGCTCGCCTTACATGAAACACACTCTGCTTTTGAGGAAAGAGCACTCTTCTACTCTACTGTGTTTCCTATGGAGTCCGAACAGTGAGCTTGCTCAGAACAAAAGAACTGTGCTTCCTACAAACACGGGCCATATCTAGTTCAACTCTGCTTAGGAAACTAACAAGAACAGTAGCTCCTCTTCAGTCCAATACACTGTACTTGCGGAGCACAGACGCGAGTACTATTTGCACTGTGTATGGCAATTGGAGCACAATATTGATTCATCTTACCAGAAAACAACGCTTGCACCTAGGACAAAAAACTGCATGTGACTCAACTCCATTTATTAATGGGAAACAAACGCTAGCTCGCCTTACAAGAAACACACTCTGCTTATGAAAAAAGAGCACTCTTCTACTCTACTGTGTTTCCTATAGGGCCAGAACAGTGAGCTTGCTCATAACAAAAGAACTCTGCTTCCTACACACACGGCCATATCTAGTTCAAGTCTGCTAAGGAACCTGACAAGAACAGTAGCTCCTCTTCAGTCCAATACACTGTACTTGCTGGGAACAGACGCCAGTGCTATTTGTCCTGTGTATGGCAATGGCAGCGCAATAGTGACTCTTCTTACCAGAAAACAACTCTTGCTCGTAGGACCAGGAACTGCATGTGATTCCACTCCATTTGGACTGGGAAACAAACGCTAGCTCGCCTTACAAGAAACACACTGTGCTTTTGAGAAAAGTGCACTCTTCTACTCCACTGTGTTTCCTATGGGGTCCAAACAGTGAGCTTGCTCAGAACAAAGTAACTGTGCTTCCCACACACATGGACCATATCTAGTTAAACTCTGCTTAGGAAACTGACAAGAACAGTAGCTCCTATTCACTCCAATACACTGTACTTGCTGGGAACAGACGCGAGTGCTATTTGCACTGTATATGGCATTTGGAGCGCAATAGTGACTCTTCTTACCAGAAAACAACTCTTGCTCGTAGGACCAAAAACTGCATGTGACTGAACTCCATTTATGACTGGGAAACAAATGCGAGCTCGCCTTACAAGAAACACACTCTGCTTTAGAGAAAAGAGCACTCTTCTACTCTACTGTGTTTCCTATAGGGCCAAAACAGTGAGCTTGCTCAGAACATAAGAACTGTGCTTCCTACACACACGGGCCATATCTAGTTCAACTCTGCTTAAAAAACTGAAAAGAACAGTAGCTCCTCTTCAGTCCGATACACTGTACTTGCTGGGAACAGACGCGAGTACTATTTGCACTGTGTATGGCAATGGGAGCGCAATAGTGACTTTCCTTACCAGAAAACAACTCTTGCTCGTAAGACCAGAAACTGCATGTGATTCAATTCCATTTAGGACTGGGAAACAAATGCTAGCTCGCCTTACATGAAACACACACTGCTTTTGAGAAAAGAACACTCTTCTACTCTACTGTGTTTCCTACGGGGTCCGAACAGTGAGCTTGCTCAGAACAAAAGAACTGTGCTTCCTACACACACGGGCCATATCTAGTTGAACTCTGCTTAGGAAACTGACAAGAACAGTAGCTCCTCTTCAGTCAAATACACTGTACTTGCAGGGTACAGACGCGAGGGCTATTTGCACTGTGTATGGCAATTGGAGCACAATATTGACTCGTCTTACCAGAAAACAACGCTTGCTCGTAGGACAAAAAAATGCATCTGACTCAACTCCATTTAGGACTGGGAAACAAACGCTAGCTCGCCTTACAAGAAACACACTCTGCTTTTGAGAAAAGAGCACTCTTCTACTCTACTGTGTTTCCTATGTGTTCCGAACAGTGAGCTTGCTCATAACAAAAGAACTGTGCTTCCTACACACACGGCCATATCTAGTTCAAGTCTGCTTAGGAACCTGACAAGAACAGTAGATCCTCTTCAGTCCAATACACTGTACTTGCTGGGAACAGACGCCAGTGCTATTTGTCCTGTGTATGGCAAAGGTAGTGCAAAAGTGACTCTTCTTACCAGAAAATAACTCTTGCTCGTAGGACCAGAAACTGCATGTGATTCAACTCTATTTAGGACTGGGAAACAAACTCTAGCACGCTTTACAAGAAACACACTCTGCTTTTGAGAAAAGAGCACTCTTCTACTCTACTGTGTTTCCTATAGGGCCAGAACAGTGAGCTTGCTCAGAATAAAAGAACTGTGCTTCCTACCCACACGGGCCTTATCTAGTTCAACTCTGCTTAGGAAACTGACAAGAATAGTAGATGCTCTTCAGTCTGATAGACTGTACTTGCTGGGAACAGACGCATGTGCTATTTGCACTGTGTATGGCAATGGGAGCGCAATAGTGACTTTCCTTACCAGAAAACAACTCTTGCTCGTAGGACAAGATACTGCATGTGATTCAACTCCATTTAGGACTGGGAAACAAACGCTAGCTCGCCTTAGAAGAAACACACTCTGCTTTAGAGAAAAGAGCACTCTTCTACTCTACTGTGTTTCCTATAGGGCCAGAACAGTGAGCTTGCTCAGAACAAAGAACTGTGCTTCCTACACACGGGCCATAACTAGTTCAACTCTGCTTAGGAAACTGACAAAAACAGTAGCTCCACTTCAGTCCAATACACTGTACTTGCTGGGAACAGACGTGATAGATATTTGCACTGTGTATGGCAAGGGGAGCGGAATAGTGACTTTCTTTACCATAAAACAACTCTTGTTCTTAGGACCAGAAACTGCATGGGATTCAACTCCATTTAGGACTGGGAAACAAATGCTAGCTCGCCTTACATGAAACACACTCTGCTTTTGAGAAAAGAGCACTCTTCTACTCTACTGTGTTTCCTATGTGTTCCGAACAGTGAGCTTGCTCATAACAAAAGAACTGTGCTTCCTACACACACGGCCATATCTAGTTCAAGTCTGCTTAGGAACCTGACAAGAACAGTAGATCCTCTTCAGTCCAATACACTGTACTTGCTGGGAACAGACGCCAGTGCTATTTGTCCTGTGTATGGCAAAGGTATTGCAAAAGTGACTCTTCTTACCAGAAAACAACTCTTGCTCGTAGGACCAGAAACTGCATGTGATTCAACTCTATTTAGGACTGGGAAACAAACTCTAGCACGCTTTACAAGAAACACACTCTGCTTTTGAGAAAAGAGCACTCTTCTACTCTACTGTGTTTCCTATGGGGTCCGAACAGTGAGCTTGCTCAGAACAAAAGAACTGTGCTTCCTACAAACACGGGCCATATCTAGTTCAACTCTTCTTAGGAAACTAACAAGAACAGTAGCTCCTCTTCAGTCCAATACACTGTACTTGCAGAGCACAGACGCGAGTACTATTTGCACTCTGTATGGCAATTGGAGCACAATATTGATTCATCTTACCAGAAAACAACGCTTGCACCTAGGACAAAAAACTGCATGTGACTCAACTCCATTTAGGAATGGGAAACAAACGCTAGCTCGCCTTACAAGAAACACACTCTGCTTATGAGAAAAGAACACTCTTCTACTCTACTGTGTTTCCTATAGGGCCAGAACAGTGAGCTTGCTCATAACAAAAGAACTCTGCTTCCTACACACACGGCCATATCTAGTTCAAGTCTGCTAAGGAACCTGACAAGAACAGTAGCTCCTCTTCAGTCCAATACACTGTACTTGCTGGGAACAGACGCCAGTGCTATTTGTCCTGTGTATGGCAATGGCAGCGCAATAGTGACTCTTCTTACCAGAAAACAACTCTTGCTCGTAGGACCAGAAACTGGATGTGATTCAACTCCATTTAGGACTGGGAAACAAACTCTAGCACGCTTTACAAGAAAAACACTCTGCTTTTGAGAAAAGAGCACTCTTCTACTCTACTGTGTTTCCTATAGGGCCAGAACAGTGACCTTGCTCAGAAAAAAAGAACTGTGCTTCCTACCCACACGGGTCTTATCTAGTTCAACTCTGCTTAGGAAACTGACAAGAACAGTAGCTCATCTTCAGTCTGATACACTGTACTTGCTGGGAACAGACGCATGTGCTATTTGCACTGTGTATGGCAATGGGAGCACAATAGTGACTTTCCTTACCAGAAAACAACTCTTGCTCGTAGGACCAGGAACTGCATGTGATTCCACTCCATTTGGACTGGGAAACAAACGCTAGCTCGCCTTACAAGAAACACACTGTGCTTTTGAGAAAAGTGCACTCTTCTACTCCACTGTGTTTCCTATGGGGTCCAAACAGTGAGCTTGCTCAGAACAAAGTAACTGTGCTTCCCACACACATGGACCATATCTAGTTAAACTCTGCTTAGGAAACTGACAAGAACAGTAGCTCCTATTCACTCCAATACACTGTACTTGCTGGGAACAGACGCGAGTGCTATTTGCACTGTATATGGCATTTGGAGCGCAATAGTGACTCTTCTTACCAGAAAACAACTCTTGCTCGTAGGACCAAAAACTGCATGTGACTCAACTCCATTTATGACTGGGAAACAAATGCGAGCTCGCCTTACAAGAAACACACTCTGCTTTAGAGAAAAGAGCACTCTTCTACTCTACTGTGTTTCCTATAGGGCCAAAACAGTGAGCTTGCTCAGAACATAAGAACTGTGCTTCCTACACACACGGGCCATATCTAGTTCAACTCTGCTTAAAAAACTGAAAAGAACAGTAGCTCCTCTTCAGTCCGATACACTGTACTTGCTGGGAACAGACGCGAATACTATTTGCACTGTGTATGGCAATGGGAGCGCAATAGTGACTTTCCTTACCAGAAAACAACTCTTGCTCGTAAGACCAGAAACTGCATGTGATTCAATTCCATTTAGGACTGGGAAACAAATGCTAGCTCGCCTTACATGAAACACACACTGCTTTTGAGAAAAGAACACTCTTCTACTCTACTGTGTTTCCTACGGGGTCCGAACAGTGAGCTTGCTCAGAACAAAAGAACTGTGCTTCCTACACACACGGGCCATATCTAGTTGAACTCTGCTTAGGAAACTGACAAGAACAGTAGCTCCTCTTCAGTCAAATACACTGTACTTGCAGGGTACAGACGCGAGGGCTATTTGCACTGTGTATGGCAATTGGAGCACAATATTGACTCGTCTTACCAGAAAACAACGCTTGCTCGTAGGACAAAAAAATGCATCTGGCTCAACTCCATTTAGGACTGGGAAACAAACGCTAGCTCGCCTTACAAGAAACACACTCTGCTTTTGAGAAAAGAGCACTCTTCTACTCTACTGTGTTTCCTATGTGTTCCGAACAGTGAGCTTGCTCATAACAAAAGAACTGTGCTTCCTACACACACGGCCATATCTAGTTCAAGTCTGCTTAGGAACCTGACAAGAACAGTAGATCCTCTTCAGTCCAATACACTGTACTTGCTGGGAACAGACGCCAGTGCTATTTGTCCTGTGTATGGCAAAGGTAGTGCAAAAGTGACTCTTCTTACCAGAAAACAACTCTTGCTCGTAGGACCAGAAACTGCATGTGATTCAACTCCATGTAGGACTGGGAAACAAACTCTAGCACGCTTTACAAGAAACACACTCTGCTTTTGAGAAAAGAGCACTCTTCTACTCTACTGTGTTTCCTATAGGGCCAGAACAGTGAGCTTGCTCAGAATAAAAGAACTGTGCTTCCTACCCACACGGGCCTTATATAGTTCAACTCTGCTTAGGAAACTGACAAGAACAGTAGCTGCTCTTCAGTCTGATACACTGTACTTGCTGGGAACAGATGCATGTGCTATTTGCACTGTGTATGGCAATGGGAGCACAATAGTGACTTTCCTTACCAGAAAACAACTCTTGCTCGTAGGACCAGATACTGCATGTGATTCAACTCCATTTAGGACTGGGAAACAAACGCTAGCTCGCCTTAGAAGAAACACACTCTGCTTTAGAGAAAAGAGCACTCTTCTACTCTACTGTGTTTCCTATAGGGCCAGAACAGTGAGCTTGCTCAGAACAAAGAACTGTGCTTCCTACACACGGGCCATAACTAGTTCAACTCTGCTTAGGAAACTGACAAAAACAGTAGCTCCACTTCAGTCCAATACACTGTACTTGCTGGGAACAGACGTGATAGATATTTGCACTGTGTATGGCAAGGGGAGCGGAATAGTGACTTTCTTTACCATAAAACAACTCTTGTTCTTAGGACCAGAAACTGCATGGGATTCAACTCCATTTAGGACTGGGAAACAAATAATAGCTCGCCTTACATGAAACACACTCTGCTTTTGAGAAAAGAGCACTCTTCTACTCTACTGTGTTTCCTATGGGGTCCGAACAGTGAGCTTGCTCAGAACAAAAGAACTGTGCTTCCTACAAACACGGGCCATATCTAGTTCAACTCTGCTTAGGAAACTGACAAGAACAGTACCTCCTCTTCAGTCCAATACACTGTACTTGCGGAGCACAGACGCGAGTACTATTTGCACTGTGTATGGCAATTGGAGCACAATATTGATTCATCTTACCAGAAAACAACGCTTGCACCTAGGACAAAAAACTGCATGTGACTCAACTCCATTTAGGAATGGGAAACAAACGCTAGCTCGCCTTACAAGAAGCACACTCTGCTTATGAGAAAAGAGCACTCTTCTACTCTACTGTGTTTCCTATAGGGCCAGAACAGTGAGCTTGCTCATAACAAAAGAACTCTGCTTCCTACCCACACGGGTCTTATCTAGTTCAACTCTGCTTTGGAAACTGACAAGAACAGTAGCTCATCTTCAGTCTGATACACTGTACTTGCTGGGAACAGACGCATGTGCTATTTGCACTGTGTATGGCAATGGGAGCACAATAGTGACTTTCCTTACCAGAAAACAACTCTTGCTCGTAGGACCAGGAACTGCATGTGATTCCACTCCATTTGGACTGGGAAACAAACGCTAGCTCGCCTTACAAGAAACACACTCTGCTTCAGAGAAAAGAGCACTCTTCTACTCTACTGTGTTTCCTATGGGGTCCAAACAGTGAGCTTGCTCAGAACAAAAGAACTGTGCTTCCTACACACACCGACCATATCTAGTTCAACTCTGCTTAGGAAACTGACAAGAACAGTAGCTATTCTTCAGTCCGATACACTGTATTTGCTGGGAACAGAAGCGAGTGCTATTTGCACTGTGTATGGCAATGGGAGCTCACTAGTTACTTTCCTTACCAGAAAAAAACTCTTGCTAATAGGACCAGAAACTGCATGTGATTCAACTCCATTTAGGCCTGGGAAACAAACACTAGCTCGCCTTACAAGAAACACACTCTGCTTTTGAGAAAATAGCACTCTTCTACTCTACTGTGTTTCCTATGGGGTCCAAACAGTGAGCTTGCTCAGAACAAAAAACTGTGCTTCCTACACACAAACCATATCTAGTTCAACTCTGCTTAGGAAACTGACAAGAACAGTAGCTCCTTTTCAGTCCGATACACTGTAATTCCTGGGATCAGACGCGAGTGCTATTTGCACTGTGTATGGCAATGGGAGCGCAATAGTGACTTTCCTTACCAGAAAACAACTCTTGCTCGTAGGACCAGAAACTGCATGTGATTCAACTTCATTTAGGACTGGGAAACAAATGCTAGCTCGCCTTACATGAAACACACTCTGCTTTTGAGAAAAGAGCACTCTTCTACTCTACTTTGTTTCCTATGGTGTCCGAACAGTGAGCTTGCTCAGAACAAAAGAACTGTGCTTCCTACACACACGGGCTGTATCTAGTTCAACTCTGCTTAGGAAACTGACAAGAACAGTAGCTCCTCTTCAGTCCAATACACTGTACTTGCGTGGAACAGACGCGAGGGCTATTTGCACTGTGTATGGCTATTGGAGCACAATAGTGACTTCATTACCAGAAAACAACTCTTTCTCGTAGGACGAGAAACTGCATGTGATTCAACTCCATTTAGGACTGGGAAACAAACGCTAGCTCGCCTTACAAGAAACACACTCTGCTTTTGAGAAAAGAGCACTCTTCTACTCTACTGTGTTTCCTATAGGGCCAGAACAGTGAGCTTGCTCGGAACATAAGAACTGTGCTTCCTACACACACGGGCCTTATCTAGTTCAACTCTGCTTAGGAAATTGACAAGAACAGTAGCTCCTCTTCAGTCAGATACACTGTACATGCTGGGAACAGACGCCAGTGCTATTTGCCCTGTGTAAGGCAATGGGAGCGCAATAGTGAATTTCCTTACCAGAAAACAACTCTTGTTCGTAGGACCAGAAACTGCATGTGATTCCACTCCATTTAGGACTGGGAAACAAACGCTAGCTTGCCTTACAAGAAACACACTCTGCTTTTGAGAAAAGAGCACTCTTCTACTCTACTGTGTTTCCTATGTGGTCCAAAGAGTGAGCTTGCTCAGAACAAAAGAACTGTGCTTCCTACACACGGGGCATATCTAGTTCAACTCTGCTTAGGAAACTGACAAGAACAGTAGCTCCTCTTCATCCGATACACTGTACTTGCTGGGAACAGACGCGAGTGCTATTTGCACTGTGTATGGCAATGGGAGCGCAATAGTGACTTTCCTTACCAGAAAACAACTCTTGTTCGTAGGACCAGAAACTGCATGTGATTCAACTCCCTTTAGGACTAGGAAACAAACGCTAGCTCTCCTTACAAGAAACACACTCTGCTTTTGAGAAAAGAGCACTCTTCTACTCTCTCGTGTTTCTAATAGGGCCAGAACAGTGAGCTTGCTTTGAACAAAAGGACTGTGCTTCCTACACACACGGGCCAAATCTAGTTCAACTCTGCTTAGGAAACTGACAAGAACAGTAGCTCCTCTTCATTCCAATACACTGTACTTGCTGGAAACAGACGCGAGTGCTATTTGCACTGTGTATGGCATTTGGAGCGCAATAGTGACTCTTCTTACCATAAAACAACTCTTGCTCCTAGGACCAAAAACTGCCTGTGACTCAAATCCATTTAGGATTGGGAAACAAACCCGAGCTCACCTTACAAGAAACACACTCTGCTTTAGAGAAAAGAGCACTCTTTTACTCAACTGTGTTTCCTATGGGGTCCGAACAGTGAGCTTTCTCAGAACAAAAGATCTGTGCTTCCTACACACACGGCCATATCTAGTTCAATTCTGCTTAGGAACCTGACAAGAACAGTAGATCCTCTTCAGTCAAATACACTGTACTTGCTGCGAACAGACGCCAGTGCTATTTGCACTGTGTATGGCAATGGGAGCGCAAGAGTGACTTTCCTTACCAGAAAACAACTCTTGTTCGTAGGACCAGAAACTGCATGTGATTCAACTCCATTTAGGACTGGGAAATAAATGCTAGCTCGCCCTACATGAAACACACTCTGCTTTTGAGAAAAGAGCACTCTTCTACTCCACTGTGTTTCCTATGGGGTCCGAAAAGTAAGCTTACTCAGAACAAAAGAAGTGTGCTTCCTACACACACGGCCATATCTAGTTCAAGTCTGCTTAGTAACATGACAAGAACAGTAGATCCTCTTCAGTCCAATACACTGTACTTGCTGGGAACAGAGGCCAGTGCTATTTGTCCTGAGTATGGCAAAGGCAGCGCAATAGTGACTCTTCTTACCATAAAACAAGTCTTGCTCGTAGGACCAGAAACTGCATGTGATTCAACTCCACTTCGGACTGGGAAACAAACGCTAGCTCGCCTTACAAGAAATACACTCTGCTTTAGAGAAAAGAGCACTCTTCTACTCTACTGTGTTTCCTATAGGGCCAGAACAGTGAGCTTGCTCAGAACAAAAGAACTGTGCTTCCTACACAAGGGCCAGATCTAGTTCAACTCTGCTTAGGAAACTGACAAGAACAGTAGCTCCTATTCAGTCCAATATACTGTACTTGCTGGGAACAGACGCGAGTGCTATTTGCACTGTGCATGGCATTTTGAGCGCAATAGTGACTCTTCTTACCATAAAACAACTCTTGATCGTAGGACCAGAAACTGCATGTGATTCAACTCCATTTAGGACTGGGAAACAAACACGAGCTCGCCTTACAAGAAACACACTCTGCTTTAGAGAAAAGAGCACTCTTCTACTCTACTGTGTTTCCTATAGGGCCAGAACAGTGAGCTTGCTGAGAACATAATAACTGTGCTTCCTACACACACGGGCCATATCTACTTCAACTCTGCTTAGGAAACTGACAAGAACAGTAGCTCCTCTTCAGTCCGATACACTGTACTTGCTGAGAACAGACTCGAGTGCTACTTGCACTGTGTATGGCAATTGGAGCACAATAGCGACTCATCTTACCAGAAAACAACTCTTGCTCGTAGGATCAGAAACTGCATGTGACTCAACTCCATTTAGGACTGGGAAACAAACTCTAGCTCGCCTTAGAAGAAACACACTCTGCTTTTGAGAAAAGAGCACTCTTCTACTCTACTGTGTTTCTTATAGGGCCAGAACAGTGAGCTTGCTCAGAACAAAAGAACTGTGCTTCCTACACACACGGGCCATATCTAGTTCAACTCTGCTTAGGAACCTGACAAGAACAGAAGCTCCTCTTCAGTCCGATACACTGTATTTGCTGGGATCAGACGCCAGTGCTATTTGTCTTGTGTATGGCAATGGCAGCGCAATAGTGACTTTCCTTACCAGAAAACAACTCTTGCTCGTAGGACCAGAAACTGCATGTGATTGAACTCCATTTAGGACTGGGAAACAAACGCTAGCTCGCCTTACAAGAAACACACTCTGCTTTTGAAATAAGAGCACTCTTCTACTCTACTGTGTTTTCTATAGGGCCAGAACAGTGAGCTTGCTCAGAACATAAGAACTGTGCTTCCTACACAAACGGGCCATATCTAGTTCAACTCTGCTTAGGAAACTGTCAAGAACAGTAGCTCCTCTTCAGTCCGACACAGTGTACTTGCTGGGAACAGACGCGAGTGCTATTTGCACTGTGTATGGCAAAGGGAGCGCAATAGTGACTTTCCTTACTAGAAAACAACTCTTGCTCGTAGGACCAGAAACTGCATGTGATTCAACTCCACTTAGGACTGGGAAACAAACGCTAGCTCGCCTTAAAAAAAACACACTCTGCTTTTGAGAAAAGAGCACTCTTCTCTACTGTGTTTCCTATGGGGTCCGAACAGTGAGCTTGCTCAGAACAAAAGAACGGTGCTTCCTACACACACGGCCATATCTAGTTCAATTCTGCTTAGGAACCTGACAAGAACAGTAGATCCTCTTCAGTCCAATACACTGTGCTTGCTGGAAACAGACACCAGTGCTATTTGTCCTGTGTATGGCAATGGCAGCGCAATAGTGACTCTTCTTACCATAAAACAACTCTTGCTCGTAGGACCAGAAACTGCATGTGATTCAACTCCATTTAGGACTGGGAAACAAACGCTAGCTCGCCTTACAAGAAACACACTCTGCTTTAGAGAAAAGAGCACTCTTCTACTCCACTGTGTTTCCTACAGGGCCAGAACAGTGAGCTTGCTCAGGACAAAAGAACTGTGCTTCCTACACACGGGCCAGATCTAGTTCAACTCTGCTTAGGAAACTGACAAGAACAGTAGCTCCTATTCAGTCCAATACACTGTGCTTGCTGGGAACAGACACGAGTGCTATTTGCACTGTGTATGGCATTTGGAGCGCAATAGTGACTCTTCTTACTAGAAACCAACTCTTGCTCGAAGGACGAAAAACTGCCTGTGACTCAACTCCATTTAGGACTGGGAAACAAACGCTAGCTTGCCTTACAAGAAACACATTCTGCTTTAGAGAAAAGAGCACTCTTCTACTCTACTGTGTTTCCTATGGGGTCCGAACAGTGAGCTTGATCAGAACAAAAGATCTGTGCTTCCTACACACACTGCCATATCTAGTACAATTCTACTTAGGAACCTGATAAGAACAGTAGATCCTCTTCAGTCCAATACACTGTACTTGCTGGAACAGACCCCAGTGCTATTTGTCCTGTGTCTGGCAATGGCAGCGCAATAGTAACTCTTCTTACCAGAAAACAACTCTTGCTCGTAGGACCAGAAACTGCATGTGATTCAACTCCGTTTAGGACTGGGAAACAAACGCTAGCTCGCCTTACAAGAAACACACTCTGCTTTAGAGAAAAGAGCACTCTTCTACTCTACTGTGTTTCCTATTGGTTCCAAACAGTGAGCTCGCTCAGAACAAAAGAACTGTGCTTCCTACACACGGGCCATATCTAGTTCAACTCTGCTTTCGAAACTGACAAGAACAGTAGCTCCTATTCAGTCCAATACACTGTACTTGCTGAGAACAGACTCGAGTGCTATTTGCACTGTGTATGGCAATGGGAGCGCAATAGTGACTTTCCTTACCAGAAAACAACTCTTGTTCGTAGGACCAGAAACTGCATGTGATTCAAGTCCATTTAGAGCTAGGAAACAAACGCTAGCTCGCCTTCCAAGAAACACACTCTGCTTTAGAGAAAAGAGCACTCTTCTACTCTACTGTGTTTCCTATAGGGCCAGAACAGTGAGCTTGCTCAGAATATAAGAACTGTGCTTCCTACACACACGGGCCTTATCTAGTTCAAATCTGCTTAAGAAACTGACAAGAACAGTAGCTCCTCTTCAGTCCGATACACTGTACTTGCTGGGAACAGACGCCAGTGCTATTTGTCCAGTGTATGGCAATGGCAGCGCAATAGTGACTATTCTTACCATAAAACAACTCTTGCTCGTAGGACGAGAAACTGCATGTGATTCCACTCCATTTAGGACTGGGAAACAAACGCTTGTTCGCCTTACAAGAAATACACTCTGCTTTAGAGAAAAGAGCACTCTTCTACTCTACTCTGTTTCCTATGGGGTCCAAATGTGAGCTTGCTCAGAACAAAAGAACTGTGCTTCCTACACACGGGCCATATCTAGTTCAACTCTGCTTAGGAAACTGACCAGAACAGTAGCTCCTCTTCAGTCCGATACACTGTACTTGCTGGGAACAGACGCGAGTGCTATTTGAACTGTGTATGGCAATGGGAGCGCAATAGTGACTTTCATTGCCATAAAACCACTCTTGCTCGTAGGACCAGAAACTGCATGTGATTCAACTCCATTTAGGACTGGGAAACAAATGCTAGCTCGCCCTACAAGAAACACACTCTGCTTTTGAGCAAAGAGCACTCTTCTACTCTACTGTGTTTCCTATAGGGCCAGAACAGTGAGCTTGCTCAGAACATAAGAACTGTGCTGCCTACACACACGGGCCTTATCTAGTTCAACTCTGCTTAAGAAACTGACAAGAACAGTAGCTCCTCTTCAGTCTGATACACTGTTCTTGCTGGGAACAGACGCATGTGCTATTTGCACTGTGTCTGGCAATGGGAGCGCAATAGTGACATTCCTACCAGAAAACATTTCTTGCTCGTAGGACCACAAACTGCATGTGATTCAACGCCATTTAGGACTGGGAAACAAACGCTAGCACGCCTTACAAGAACCACACTCTGCTTTAGAGAAAAGAGCACTCTTCTACTCTACTGTGTTTCCTATGGGGTCAAAACAGTGAGCTTGCTCGGAACAAAAGAACTGTGCTTCCTACACACACGGCCCATATCTAGTTCAACTCTGCTTAGGAAACTGACAAGAACAGTAGCTCCTCTTCAGTCAGATACACTGTACTTGCTGAGAACAGACACGCGTGCTACTTGCACTGTGTATGGCAATTGGAGCACAATAGTGACTCGTCTTACCAGAAAACAACTCTTGATCGTAGGACAAAAAACTGCATGTGACTCAACTCCATTTAGAACTGGGAAACAAACTCTAGCTCGCCTTACAAGAAACACACTCTGCTTTTTAGAAAAGAGCAATCTTCTACTCTACTGTTTTTCCTATAGGGCCAGAACAGTGAGCTTGCTCAGAACTTAAGAACTGTGCTGCCTACACACACGGGTCTTATCTAGTTCAACTCTGTTTAGGAAACTGACAAGAACAGTAGCTCCTCTTCAGTCCGATACACTGTACTTACTGGGAACAGACGCATGTGCTATTTGTACTGTGTCTGGCAATG